>NC_060130.1:842365142-842672976 GCF_021461395.2 Schistocerca americana | reverse complement strand
CGTAGTTTTGCTTCCTGTATTTCCTTGGGTGTATCCTTCCTATTCGCCCTCAGAGTTCCCGTGCAGTGGGTCTTCTTATCCAGGAGCAGCTTTGCCAATGCGAAGCTGTTATAGTAATTGTCCATGTACACATGGTGACCAGCATTCAACTTTTCATCTAGTAAATGAAGAACAATTTTTTGCGCATGGCCTCTTCCTCCTAAATCGTCCAGCATGCCAGTGTATACCGCGAAATTTAGGACCATTCCAGTGGGAGTTGTCAAAATATATAGCTTTATGCCATATTTGTGCTTTTTGTTTTTGATGTATTGGCGGAAAAGTAATCGTCCACGCCAAAGGATCATTGATTCGTCCAGAGACAGTTCCCGTCCAGGGTAGTAAACTTGGCACATCCTTTCATTGAAAAAATTGATAACGGGACGTATTTTATACAACCTGTCGGATGGTGTTGGTTTGCCCTGTTTTGGATTTTCAGAAAAGTGTAATGCACGTAGTATTAGCAGAAAACGATTTCGTGAAATACTATCGGCAATTCCTTTCACGTTGAATAAAGCGTCCTTTTTCCAATAGTCCTGCAAATTCCTCATCTTTACATTTCCCATGTACAGGAAAACTCCCAAGAACACTAACAATTCGCCAACAGTCACATCTTTCCAACGGTTTATTCGTGATTGTCCTTTGGTTCCCGCAGAAAGGAATAATTCAATCGCGTTTCGATTTGTTTCTTCTACAACTGTCAATAGAAATTCGTCCGTCAGCAAAAGACGAAAATACTCTAAGGGAGTGTTTTCCGTCGGTTGAATAAGCAGTCCCTCATTTTTTATAAATGGGCAATTTATCATTCCAACTGGCTCTCTTTCCCACGCAACAGTTGTATCAGCTGCGTTATCTCTTGTTACCACTCCTTCTGCCATTTCCCTGTCGCTAGGATTCACAGCCATTTCTACAGTCTCATCTAAAACAAACTCGGCTCCGTCAGACTCTTCACTGGATTCCACGCCGTCCTCCTCACTGGCCAGTTCCGTTTCCGAATCGCTTTCTTCTAATATTCGTAATAATTCCGCATCCGTTAGTTTTTGTACGTTTCTTGTGTCCTGTGTTTTACGTTTCTTAGGTTCTGAAGGGCCCGCCGTGTCACGATTGTCTTCCATTTTCAGTCCCACAACAGAGAAAAACTGTAGGGAAAACACACGAACCGCACCCGCAAAAATTGAAAACAATACGTTCTTAGAGTGCCTGCGCAATGAACCACACCGAATGGCTGTGCCCGACTAAACTGTGGCGCTGAGAAACAGCTGAGTGTCTCGCCGCGCAGGCGCGTCGACGGCATATGCACTAGTATCGGCCGGACGCGCTGGTGCGCCGATGGCAGTGAACGTGTTAAATGAGATACGCCCCTCGAAGGCACTAGCAACTGCCGAGTGTTCTAGAGGGGTCATGACGCGAATAATCTGATGTCCTTCGCTATCAGGACGGGAGAGAGCGCTACTGCTAGCCATGGGTTCACTATCATTACTACTACTACTACTACTACTAGGCTGTGTTGTCCACCCAGTGGATGACTGAGCTGGCAAGGGGCTCGACTGTGTCACACTCTTGGGCATGACACGCTTACAGCTGCATAGTACCTGCTGGTGGTGGGTTGGTGGAGGCAAGGGTGAGGTGCCGCTGTCTGGTCAGTTGGAGCAGTCGGGCCGAGCTGTGGGCAGAGCGTAGTGAATAATACTGGGACAAGGCTGCTGGCTCACTCCAGAATCAGCCAGATCACTACCACTAGCAGAGGCGTCGGTGGTCGTCTGTTGCTGCTGCCAGCCTCCACGGATGACCAAGGGCAGGGAGGAACGGGGGGGGGGGGGGGGGTGGGGACCCAGCAATGACTAACTCAATGACACACAGGTCCGGGTGGGCTGAACCTTGGCCGATAGCTCTGCGGTGATTGGTGCGATGCACGGCTCCACTCGCCGTAGTGGGCCTCTAATGACAGTGTGCCACATCCCAACTCCTGCCACACGCACTATGGCCATCTGAGGCTTCACCTCTGTGAAAAAAGTAGTAAGCATTGCGTTACAGAGCATGTTTAAATAATTATAAATAGATTGATATGGAAGTATGAATTATGATGATGATGATAATAATACGAAAGCTATAATAATAGTCACCTTCTTCGTTCCCGGAACACGGCTCAGTCACAACAGCCAGCCCTTGGTTGGTATTGAAGCCCCCATCCGCCACAGATAAATGCCTGCTCCTGGGCTACGCTGCCTCTACCGCCTCCGCCAGTGCCACAGCCTCAGCCTTAAATAGATAATAGTCGATCCGATTCAAATCACCTGTAGAAAAAAAGAAAAAAAAGGATTACAATTGGATAAACTGTATGCGCACAAAAATGTATTTACGTATCGATGGAATCGAATCTTACGCGGGAGAGATGGCTGCTTCTCCTCCTGACGAACATCACCATCCTCTAAATTAGAGGGATGCGGTGCGTCCTTTCTCGCTTCATATACAGCACCAACAATGAAGTATACATTATATTACAGTATTATCGCATACTCGAGATATTACAAAAACACAAAACAAATTACATAATCACGTTTTTGAGCTGACTGTGTCGGATTCTCCCTTCCCAGCGCATCGTCCAGTGCGCTCAGCAACGAATGCTGAAATGAGGAGAAAACAAAATTACTTTCACGCATCCACAGAGCTGTTCTGTATTCTAAACAGGGTTTCACATACTAAATAACACCCATACGAAAGTAATAACTTACATGGGATCTCGTTCAGACGAGGGTGCTTCCCCTCACTGCTGCTGTGCACTGACCATCTTTTCGTGATACGCTGACGTACAAGGAAGTGAGAAAGACGGACTGGCTGACTGTATCGGGGAATGAGGGAGAACACAAGGATGCTGGGGTTTATAAAGGATACCACCCCCCCCCCTCCCACTTTACCAAGATGCTAGCCAATGTGTGTTGAGTTTCTTTGGGTGGGATGGGGTGAGCCCACTAGCGTCCCTGGTGACTGGAACCTGAACTAGCCAGATCGCATCCAAAACCTCAAATAGACCCGAGTCTCTGATAATTTATGGATTTACAGTGATAGTAATATATCCGCCGTCCGCGGATAGAAAAATCTCAGAGTGTGAGTTATAGCGTTTTTATTTAAACTAAAGTCTTTCTTCAAAATTTACGAAACCATATTCGTGAGGTAGGACTGATCCCCCAAGCCTACCAATAACTAAATCAGAGATTCTTCCAAACATAAACTGTCTGTAGTAACCATACAACTTCACCAAAGTAAGAGTCCACGTTGCCGTCACCTGAGTCCGAGGACGAGTAGAGGCCCTGCGAGGATGGCGGCGGTGGACGATGACGCGGCGGCTACGATGACACCAGTGGGCTCGGTCGGCGTGAACTGCCTCTCCAGGTTTTGTTTTTTTTTTCCCTTTATTGTTATTTCAGCACCTGTACATCAGGTAGGCTGGCAGCAGCATCTTACGCTGCTCTTCAGCCTCAGAGTTAACAACGAGAAAACATAAAGACACCAAAAAACAGTAGGCACAGGATACAAAAAAGACGAAGCCGTTCACACTCGACGAGAAACACACGAAAAACTGTCGGCACGGCGCCCAAACACTGATGATTTCGACGGCACAGGTGAACGTTGGAGCGTGACTGCGAACACTAAACACAAACACGATGGCACACACACGAGAAACCGATGGCGATGACCTCTCCAGGCTCCTGCGCCAGCCTAAATACTGCTTGGCGCATGGATATGGCTGGCTCAATTTGCAGTCACGTGTCGAGCGGAAGGAAAGAGGTCCGCGGCTGTAGTGACATCTTGCGGTACCGTGGACGCCACCGCATGCCCAGCTGAGAGGGGATGGGGGACGCCGCGTGACGGAGTGGGGGCTCATGCTGCAGGTGTCGGCTGAACTGCACGATCACGTGACCTATCTCGGCACCCTCTAGTGGTGAACTCTCAAACTAGCTCAGTGCTAGAGGTGGGCCAAACGGTTATTCTGGAGTAACCGTTATCACAGTTCCAGTTATTCTTTGATAACCGTTATTTTTAAGTGTCAAGTTATTTTTCGATACCGAATACTCCGACGGGGTTACAGTTAAATAACGACACAGTTGGAATTCATCAGTTCAGTTATCAGTATAACTGCGAGTAGTGTGAAATGGCAGGAATGTCGTGTGAACCATGTCGTAACCTTAGCTAATTGACTCCAGGTACATTTTAGTTGATGTTAGAAAGATTATTAGTGTTTCATATTATATGTATGCAGGTTATCGGTTGCTATTAGAAATATCTTCGCAGCTGCAACAGAAAGTACGCGGAACTTCGCCATAGCACTGTTTAAGTAAAATGTTAACAACATGCGTTTTTAAGTATGGAGTAATATGTAAACTGAATACCGTAGGTTAAATTCGAAGCTTAATTTCTTGTGCTGATCACTAATAGAATAAGTGTACAGCCTTGTAATACAACAAAAAATGTACGTAATGTGACAGATTCGTTTACTCCTGTCCTGTACAAGATAGTCCTATTGGGGAAAGTGTGAGTGCGCTAATCCAAGTTTTATGTGAGATTTGGAAAACTGCTAGATTTATCCAGCTACAGCATGTTTATAACACATGAAGACATGCAGATTGAAAAGGTTGACAGTGCTACATTTCTGGGACTACAACTCGGTAATAAATTCAGTTGGGAAGGGCATACCACAGAATTGATGAAGCGCCTAAACAAGTCTGTATTTGCAGTGAGAATGATGACAGATGTAGGAGGCATAAATATAGAAAAGCTTACATATTTTCATTCTATTATTTCATAAGGGATCATATTCTGTAGTAGCGCATCAAACGGAGCAAAAGTTTTTCACATGTAAAAGCATGCAATAAAATCGTTTGTGGTATAAATTCAAGAACATCATGTAGGAACCTGTTCGAGGAACTTTGTATTCTAACCACTGCTTCCTAGTATATTTATTCCTTAATGAAATTTGTTGCAAGTATTTCCAACCAATAGCTCAATACATATCAGTAATAGAAATAGGAACAGCAATCTACATAAATACGTAAATTCACTTACCTTGATCCAAAAGGGGTTCAATATTCAGGGACATGCGTTTTCAATACACTGCCACCAAGTCAGCAACCATTAAAAATATGGTTTCAGATAAAGCACGGTTTACAGAATGTTTGAAAGACTTTTTGATACAGAAGTGTCCTATTCCACCCGTCTGCTTTGACCCAAGACGTCATCAATATGCTGGGAATGGCTGTTTTAAGTGTGTGTATGACGTCACTACATACACATGGCAACAAACACGAAGATACATATAAACAATACAATAGCATCTCCCACCACAAATAGAATCAAACCAATGGGACAACCGCGGGAAGTTGGGGGTTTTATGGTGAGGACAAGCTAGTAGAAAAAACCACACCATGATCCCAAAACACAAAATGAAGAACAAAAAAAATAAATTACAGCATCCCGCTACACCAACAAAATCTGCAGTAATCGGACACTTCCCTTGAACAATATAGGTCAACCATAGGTGACCATACCAAAACACCAATACCCGTGCAACTAAAAGTACGAAAATTGGAATCGGACGTTTCCCTTGACCTACATAGGTCAACCTCGGACGCAGATACCGAAAAATCAACACCTACAACTATGAAAATGGGAATCGGTCATTTCCGGTGACCTATATAGGTCCACCACAACTAGTCTACTGATGCCAAAAAACACCTACAACTGCGAAAAATAAAACCAAAACCTCAATCTCAAAAATCCACAAATCAAACATTCCTACATAAATTAAAACACAGTCAGTACTCCAAAATACACACATCACAACTAGGAAAAAAAAAAGGTTTCTTACCACCAACAAATTCCGGCACTGCAAACTAGATCGGCCAGCCCAACCCTCCCCCCCCCCCCCCCCCCCCACACACACACACACACACACACACATTAAACGTATTACCACACTACAAATAACAAGCCGACAACACCTAACGAAAACGCCAAACAAATAAACAAAAAAAAAACTTCCAAATCTTACGTTTGGTCCCGGGTTCGATTCCCGGCGGGGTCAGGGATTTTCTCTGCCTCGTGATGACTGGGTGTTGTGTGATGTCCTTAGGTTAGTGAGGTTTAAGTAGTTCTAAGTTATAGGGGACTGATGACCATAGATGTTAAGTCCCATAGTGCTCAGAGCCATTTGAACCATTTTTTTCTTACGTTTGGAATAACAATTACTGCCGCCAAAAAAAAAACAAACAAACACACACACACACACACACACACACACACACACACACACACACACACACAAACCACAACAACTACTCCTAAACACCGTGCCATATAGACATTCACACACCAGAACACCTTTACGTCAGTGCAGACGGGTGGCATCGGACGCTTCCATTGACCCCTCCTCCTACTCTGTAGATGAATATCTTAACAGTGACTGTTAGACCAGCTTAAGTAAAAATTCTGCTATATTTCAGTTTTGACAGCAGGACCTACCTTTTCGAGGTAGGGCCATATTCTGGTCAGTATACGCGTGCCCATGCAAGGTATAATTGACACATCCCAAGAAAATGCGTTCTTTACGTGCTATGTTTCGCAGAGTAAGACCGGCTGCACTTACGGACACAATTGTAGAACGTTCTTCTGTCGAAAGCTCCTTTCTTTGTCCCATTATCGATGTTTACTATACTGAGTGCTCACTGAAGTTCACTCTTTGATATCTCTTTCATAACTACATGCCCCCTTTATACGTATAACCGTGTTTACATATTTGTTGACGTCCTATGAAAGCCACATAGTGAGAAAAGATTAAATTATGCCTCCACAGGCCAAAGTAGCGGCATGCAGTGCTTGGAACTAAGCATAACAACGGAAAAGTTATTTTTTGAACGATTTCATTTTTTAAAAAAAACGTGGAACACTACTCATAAACGTTATGTTGACCATGACAACGTGAAAACAATATGGCAAATTTTTATTTGAATCTGATAACTAGTGTTTTAATTTTACTTTCAGGGCGTTCGAAGACTTGTGAACAATCGTGTATGTAAAAGTGTAAAACTTGCCAAACGTTGGACACACATTTCTCGTCTTTCAGAAAAGATCGCTCCTGTAAACATGAGTACATAAATGAAATCGGACTTTTAAACAGTATGTAAAAGACTGTATTTTGCCCGGTCTCCTCCTATTTTAGGGGAGATGCCTCATGACTGTATTTTGGAACAGGTTCGTTTAATTATCAAGAAAAGTGTAGCCTACTTGTTTACAACTTGTTTAAGAAGCATGTTTTATAATTTCAAGAAAATTGAAACGATGAACGAATCAGAAAAATACTTCAATATTGTAAATGTATGTGGTAACCCAAACATCAGCCGGCCGTTGTAGCCGAGCGGTTCTAGGCGCTTCAGTCTGGAACCGCGCGACCGCTACGGTCGCAGGTTCGAATCCTGCCTCGGGCATGGATGTGTGTGCTGTCCTTAGGTTAGTTAGGTTTAAGTAGTTCTAAGTTCTACGGGACTGACGACCTGAGACGGTAAGTCCCATAGTGCTCAGAGCCATTTGAACCATTCTAAAAATGTGAGTGGTTTACCCCGTATTTCCAGCCTGTCAGATGTTGTTTGCGTCTGGGATCAAATGTTCTACCTGTTTGTCCTATGTATCTGCCTTCTCAAGGGTTACACTGTAGTTGATATATACTTGCTTTCTGGTATATGCCTCTGTTTTTTGTCAGTTTTCGAGTGCATTTTTGTGTAAATAGTCTGTGGTATATGGTATGTGCATTCCCTGTCTTTTGAAAATGTTGTCATGTGCTTAGATACGCTGTTACAGCGAAATGCGATTCATCGGTGCTCCACTCTCCTAACGTTTTTCTGTTGCCATCCTGTAATTTAGAATTATTATGGACTTAATAACTTAGGATAATCAACGCATTACAAGGTTCACCACCTCATTTCTAACCATTATGTTGCAGTAATAATGCTAAACAGATTGTTTAAAGCTTACTGCACAAGGCAAGGCATTAAATTGTACTGGTACAACATCTCTTTATCACTTTCCTACAGTCAAACCTTAACGAATAAATGATTCTTGAGTTTGGAAACTATGGCTATTTCATGCGTTTGCATACATAATCAAAACATTTTGTTGCCACCTACGTTACAACAATAATTCCCTTCGCCGCGTACACAAAACGTAACATGAAAACTACGGGATAAACAACGCTGTCGTCAGACGATCCGTTCCTGAGCTCGCAGAGCTCACAACTGACACTACGGCTCTAAGCAGCACGCAGTTCATACTGGCCTCACTAGATATCGGATAGTAAAAGATGTACGGTACAAGTGAGATGGCAGTACAATATAGGCTACTTTCCCCTACCTCCGAGAGAGTCGCAAGGCGATATTATCTATGAAGGTCCGTGGTGTGGGTGTATAGTGGAGCATTGCTTACGAAACATAGCACCTCGTTCTGTATGACCTGGAGATGGTGCAGGCCTTGGACCTGCGTACTTCATCGAGGTGTAATCAGTGCCATGTACAATCGTATCAACACCCTCCTATTTATGGGGCTTTCCGTGTTGAGCATTGGGTGAAACTGTTCAAGGCTTGCGTATGCTCGGTTGGCTGTGTGTTCTGTGTGATTCGCCCTCATTAGTCTCCAGTCCATACAGACATTAAGCTACCCAACTTTAACAGAGAAACGTATTGGGCGTGTGTGTGGTGTGATTTGCGAGCAGTTTTGATGTTTATGCAGTTGTTTCGATTTGCGAGTGAAGAGAACTGCTTCGCACTTCTCAACGTTTCGGCTGCGACCGAACACTCCTGATCTTATACTATTAGTACAGTCCATGGTTTTCAGCCAGCGACAAACTGTGTAAAACTCGAGTAAAATTTTTATCCCAACGTGTCGACCAAGAGGTCTTACATTTTGTTTATTGTTTCACTTAATGGAGTTTCGTTAAACAGATCGGCTTAGAGCTATTGTTTGCCTTGTGCTGCACCTTTCTTTTTTCATCCCCTGCCGTTAGCGCAAATCGTGGCTGCGTGTGGCCTGCACCTCGCCAGTACATTCTCTTGAAAAACTGTTACGCCGTACGCTCGGAACCGCGAGACCGCTAAGGTCGCAGGTTCGAATCCTGAATCGGGCATGGATGTGTCTGATGTCCTTAGGTTAGTTAGATTTAAGTAGTTATAAGTTCTAGGGGACTGATGACCTCAGAAGTTAAGTCCCATAGTGCTCAGAGCAATTTGTTACGCCATACCCCACTGTAAGTAACAATTTCGTTTTCATTCAGCAGCCCTCCGACGCTGTTAATATTTAGTAAATATCGATATCTACTTTACCACATTTCGATTGACTCATGTGTGCCCTACTTGTGATTGTTCCAAGCTTAATAAAGGCGATCAACTACTTAGTGCATAGCGACCGGCATATATAGGGTTTCGATCGTGAAATACTCACTATGGCATACATAGCACTGTATTAATATTAACACTGCCTGCCTTCGATATCGTTTTTAGATCATGATTATATCTGCCTCTCCACAGAAATACTAAGCACTCTCTTCTTTTCCTTGCGGTCGTCGGGCACTAAAGGGGATTATTTACTTGGCTTTAATTTTGAATTGCAGTCTGCATAGTTCCTGGATTGTTCGAAATGGTTCAAATGGCTCGGAGCACTATGGGACTCAACTTCTGAGGTCATTAGTCCCCTAGAACTTAGAACTAGTTAAACCTAACTAACCTAAGGACATCACAAACAGCCATGCCCGAGGCAGAATTCGAACCTGCGACCGTAGCGGTCTTGCGGTTCCAGACTGCAGCGCCTTTAACCGCACGGCCACTTCGGCCGGCTCTTGCAGAATATACCGGTCACTGCTGGGAGCAGCAGACACTGCATGTACGTTACCTTATGTTGACAGTTTCTCTTCAGTGTTATCCAGTGTAACTTTCTCCAATACGAATGTGCGCCACCTTCTTCGAACACCACAGTAACGGTTGCTGACGGTGACGTTACCCTTTCTCGAAGCCATTACCTAATTGTGGATGAAAGGGTATGTCCTGCAGTTGGACGTTGTAGATATTGATCTTGATCAAAGCAACAGGCACCTCTTCCATTACCTTTATATAGATGACGCATGTTGTCAGGCGTTGTTGGTGGATCACGATAGCAAATATCCTTCAACTTTCCCCACAGAATGAAATCCGGGGACGTCAGATCCGGTGAACGTGCGGGCCATGGTGTGGTGCTTCGAAGCCCAATCCACCTCTCATAAAATATGCAGTTCAATACTGCTTCAACCTCGCGAGCCGATTATGTGCCTGACATCCATCATGTTGGAAGTACATCGCCATTCTGTCATGCAGTGAAACATCTTGTAGTAACATCGGCAGAACATTACGTAGGAAATCAGCATACATTGCACCATTTAGATTGCCATCGATAAAATTAGAGCCAATTATCCTTCCTCCGATAATGCCGCACCATACATTAACCCGCCAATGTCGCTGATGTTCCACTTGCGGTAGCCACCGTGGATTATCCAATGCCCAATAATGCATGTTATGCCGGTTTACGTTACAGCTGTAGGTGAGTGACGCTTTGTCGCTAAATAGAACGCGAGCAAAAAATCTGTCGTCGTCCCGTAATTTCTATTGTGCCCAGTGGCAGAACTGTACACGACGTTAATAGTCGTCGCCATGCAATTCCTGGTGCATAGAAATATGGTACGGGTGCAATCGATGTTGATGTAGCATTCTCAACACCGACGTTTTTGAGATTCCCGATTCTCGCGCAATTTGTCTGCTACTGATGTGCGGATTGGCCGCGACAGCAGCTAAAACACCTACTTTTTTTTTTTTTTTTTTTTTTTAAATCTTTATTCAAAACATTACATTACATTATTCATATTACCTAACTACATTAGTGGGTCTTAATAATGATACAGTTAATGCAGCTTTTATTCTACATTACAGGTACTTCTACACTCCTGGAAATTGAAATAAGAACACCGTGAATTCATTGTCCCAGGAAGGGGAAACTTTATTGACACATTCCTGGGGTCAGATACATCACATGATCACACTGACAGAATCACAGGCACACAGACACAGGCAACAGAGCATGCACAATGTCGGCACTAGTACAGTGTATATCCACCTTTCGCAGCAATGCAGGCTGCTATTCTCCCATGGAGACGATCGTAGAGATGCTGGATGTAGTCCTGTGGAACGGCTTGCCATGCCATTTCCACCTGGCGCCTCAGTTGGACCAGCGTTCGTGCTGGACGTGCAGACCGCGTGAGACGACGCTTCATCCAGTCCCAAACATGCTCAATGGGGGACAGATCCGGAGATCTTGCTGGCCAGGGTAGTTGACTTACACCTTCTAGAGCACGTTGGGTGGCACGGGATACATGCGGACGTGCATTGTCCTGTTGGAACAGCAAGTTCCCTTGCCGGTCTAGGAATGGTAGAACGATGGGTTCGATGACGGTTTGGATGTACCGTGCACTATTCAGTGTCCCCTCGACGATCACCAGTGGTGTACGGCCAGTGTAGGAGATCGCTCCCCACACCATGATGCCGGGTGTTGGCCCTGTGTGCCTCGGTCGTATGCAGTCCTGATTGTGGCGCTCACCTGCACGGCGCCAAACACGCATACGACCATCATTGGCACCAAGGCAGAAGCGACTCTCATCGCTGAAGACGACACGTCTCCATTCGTCCCTCCATTCACGCCTGTCGCGACACCACTGGAGGCGGGCTGCACGATGTTGGGGCGTGAGCGGAAGACGGCCTAACGATGTGCGGGACCGTAGCCCAGCTTCATGGAGACGGTTGCGAATGGTCCTCGCCGATACCCCAGGAGCAACAGTGTCCCTAATTTGCTGGGAAGTGGCGGTGCGGTCCCCTACGGCACTGCGTAGGATCCTACGGTCTTGGCGTGCATCCGTGCGTCGCTGCGGTCCGGTCCCAGGTCGACGGGCACGTGCACCTTCCGCCGACCACTGGCGACAACATCGATGTACTGTGGAGACCTCACGCCCCACGTGTTGAGCAATTCGGCGGTACGTCCACCCGGCCTCCCGCATGCCCACTATACGCCCTCGCTCAAAGTCCGTCAACTGCACATACGGTTCACGTCCACGCTGTCGCGGCATGCTACCAGTGTTAAAGACTGCGATGGAGCTCCGTATGCCACGGCAAACTGGCTGACACTGACGGCGGCGGTGCACAAATGCTGCGCAGCTAGCGCCATTCGACGGCCAACACCGCGGTTCCTGGTGTGTCCGCTGTGCCGTGCGTGTGATCATTGCTTGTACAGCCCTCTCGCAGTGTCCGGAGCAAGTATGGTGGGTCTGACACACCGGTGTCAATGTGTTCTTTTTTCCATTTCCAGGAGTGTATATTGAGATTGACTTCTTGGATATTTGGGAATCCAGCCGGATATTCGCGTCGTTCTTGCATGATATTTCACTTTGTGACTTGCTGTCTTCTTCAGGTGCTACCTGAGACGTGTCCTTGTGTCGATCGAGTCCAGTATTTATGCCTGGAAGGAGCTGGGAGATCCGTCTTCGGTCCGCGCCCGCCAGACGCGGCTACATAGGCCCTCTCTGGTCGCCGGTGTTCCGACCGCCGTCCGCGCCCCGCCTGGCCGTCATCTGAAGTCGTGCTCTGGGGTGTGTCAAATCTGGTCTCTAATGTCCGACGTCTTGTCTCGCGGTCTCCGCTTCTATTTCTTGTAGAATCCCGGAGTGTCCTGCGTTGAGTTTTCACGAGCTCAAGTGCTGGATTCCAGGCAGTGCTGATTTAGTATCCCGAGTCACGGTTGATTAGACTATCTGTGACCTTAATCTCAATGGCTTCTTTAATTACACTGTCCCAAAATCGTGAGGTCTACGTCACAATCTTGGTGTCATTGTAATCCATTGAGTGACCAAGTTCCAGACAATGCTCTGTTAGGGCTGATTTAGTTGCCTGTGTGAGTCTGGTGTGTCTCTGGTGTTCTTTACACCTGATGTCCACAGTTCTGGTGGCCTGGCCAATGTACGACATCCCACACTGGCATGGTATGTTGTAAATACATTCCCCAGCATAGCCCCAATTTTGGTGGGTGGGCAAAATATGCTCTTGATGTCATATTGAAATTGCCACATTTCGACTAACCCGTGAGTGCCCTAGTTGGACTGTCCCAAGCTTAATAAAGGCGATCAACTACTTGGTGCACAGCGACTGACATGTAAACTACCGGTCTGAAGTTGTTGAATATTAGTGATTTTGAGGAAAAAATACAAATTGGATCCAGAACTGTTAGAAATACTCCTCAGTCAGTTTTGGAATAATCCTTTATTGAAACTAAATACATCCAGTCAAATTTTACTCTCTTCAAAGTAGCCTTCTTTGGCTTTAATAACAGCTCTGCATACGTGAGGCATTGTTGCTGTCAGCTACATCAGGGTTTTCTCGGTGATATTCCGCCATTCCTCTTGTAGTCTGGTCCAGAGGTGTTGAACGATGGTAATAGGCGTTGATTTAACTGCTCTCTTCAAGTGATCCCAAAGAAGTTCAGTTGGGGGATTGAGGCGGCCAGATCGTATTTTTCAGTTCCTTCTTTATTTCTATATTTGCCGAATACATATTACACAATTTTGAAGTATGTTTAGGTCGTTACCTTACTGTAAGACGAATCCCTAGCCAATCAAACGTCCTCCGCATGGCTTTGCATGATACTATAGAATGCGATGGTAATCCTCTTTCTACATTGTTCCGTTTATTTGTGGAAGATCATCAGTCTTACCCCTCCAAAGCATTATCCAAGACCATGAGGGAACCCCTTCTATGTTTTAATGTTTGAGGTAAACATTGGTGTAACATTCGTTCACCTGCAAACGGCAAACAACCTTGCGTTGCTTTGTGCTAGAGACCTCAAATTTGGATTCGTCTGTAAAAAGTACCTTTTTCCACAGATTTGTTGCCTAACTTTCATGTTGTCTTGCCCAGTGTAGGCTCATCTGCGTATTAATAGCCGTCAATAATATTTTCTTATCCACCACATGTCCGTTGAGGTTCACTGCCTGAAGACGTCTTTTCACAGTACTTACGCTCAGGACTTTTCCTTATTGTGGTTGAGTTCTGCTGATGAAACTGGCGCTGTTTTGAAGCGATCACGATTACTTCTGACTATATATATATATATGTGGTATAGCTTTCTGACGTGACTTTTGGTCTACCCTTTCGAGGTCGGTCCATATTCTGGTCGGCATCCGCGTGCCTCTGCAAGGCATAATGAACACATCCCAAGGAAATATGTTCTTGACGTGCTGTCTGCTCCCGGATTTTTATGTCTAATGGAGAAATCCCCATTAGTACTAACAGCGCTTCTCCTGGTGTAGTCCTGTAAAGCCCCTGCTGAACGTAGAAGCATATTCCGCTGCACTCTTCTTACGGCCATGGCAGGCATGCCCCTGTGAGTCTGTGTGCCCAGACTCCTGATCCGTATCCTACTATGGAGGTCAGAATACTATTATGATATAGTTTTATTAGGTTGGGTGGAAGGTGAAATCGCTTATGACCAATTCCAATGAGATTATTTAATAAAACCAGTGACTTTTGGGATACGGTATCAATATGTGATGCAAAGTTCCACCTCTCATCGATGATTACACCCAGGTATCGGGCCTCACGGCGCCGAAGAACTGGCATGCCGTTGATTCTTACGGTGGGATTTCTGACCAATTGGCCTTTAAGAAGCAAGTATGTTGATTTGTTGGGCGCAGTTGTCATTTTACTTTTGTGGCACCACGATGTAAGCACAGTTACGGCTCTTTCCACTTTCGGTTCTAAATCCTCACAGCTTCGGCCGCCGACCAGCAAGAGGTGGTCATCTGCGTATGCTATGACCTCTAGCACATCGTCACAGTTCTTTAGATCTTCAAGTAGAGGCTCCATATTGATGTCCCTAAAGAGAGGTCCCAGGACAGAGCCCTGAGGACATCCTTTGGTCATAATCTTCCTGACCGTGCCGCTAGGGGCCGATAGCCAGACCTCCCTGTCTACACAATAGCTCCTCAGACATCCGTATAGTAGCCCTGGACAGTTCTTTTCCCGCAGGCGGGAAAAGAGTGAGGGCCACCACAGGTTGTCGAAGGCGCCACTGATGTCTACCATGATGCCGACGACATACTTGTGCGGGGCAGAGCCACAGACCTCGGCAGCCAGGGCGATTGCGTCAGACGCAGAACACCCAGACCGAAAACCGAATTGTCTGTCGCTCATCCCACACAGCATGCGGTGTGCAGTCAGTCTGTGTGCTAGTAGCCTCTCAAAAAGTTTGCCCAGTACATCTAGCAAGCAGATGGGTCTATAGGGCTTGATTTCTGTAGGATCTTTGTCTGGACCCTTTTTGATTATGATTACGTTCGCTTTCTTCCAAATTGCTGGGAATTTCCCGAGTTGTAGGCACTCGTTGTACAACTTAGTGAGAGGAGCTACGAGCTGGGGGGCAAGGAATTGCACCACTTCCGCAGTAATGCCGTCCGGGCCAGGAGCTTTTCCCTTTTTAAGGGCCTTTATCTGGGCAGCGACTTCCTCTTCAGAGAAGGGGTAAGTTCTTATGTTGTTGTTGTAGTCCCTTTGGTCTTCTCTTCTTATTCTTTTCTGTTCTTCTGTCTCATTTTCCTCCACATCGTCAGGTAACAGGACCCGAAGGAGGGCCTCGGCAGTTTCCTGCCACGTGCCCGTCATCCGGTCCCCGTCCCTGACGGTGGATAGCACCATAGGTGATCTTATTTTCTCTCGTACTAATTTGTATGGGACTCCCCAAGGGTCTATAGCCAATTGGCTTTTCACGTAGTTTTCCCAACTTCTGAGTCTGACAGCCCTGAGCTCCTGTTGAAATTGATCCTTACTCTCTCTGTAGATCTACCTCCTCGCCCTCCTTACAGCCTGGCGCATCTTTTCTAATTCAGCCGACCATGGTGTGGGGGTGGCCGCAACGGCTCTCCTCCTGGTTGGTACTGCGGCTCGCACCGCTCTGGTGATCGCTTGTACCAGTTCTTCGGCGTACTCGTCCACGTTTTCATCACCCTCCAGCAATGTCGGAATGTTGCACTCTCCCGCGAGACGGTCCCAGTTGGCTTTGTTATAATTGAGCTGCAGCTCCCACCCCATGTCCCAGTGGCACTCCCTTTCCCCAATATTGAAAGAAATTAGGTTATGGTCACTGGTGGTTGCTCTGTCCCACACTTTCCAGTTATTGATTTTTGTGGTGAGGTTTGGTGTTACCAACGTAACATCTATATTTGTGCCATCTCCCCCGCCGCCTGTATGGGTGGGGGGGGGGTTCCCTTGTTGGTTTGCAACCACCAGTTGTAATGCCATTATCGTCTCTTCAGCCTTTAGCCCTCGATCATCGTGAGTGCCACTGAACCAAAGGGGGGACTTTGCATTTATGTCTGCCGTCACTATCATCCTGCGTCCCCGCAGTGCCGTGGTAACCAGTGTGTGTGTCTCCAAGAACTCATCTATTTCTCGCCCATATTGGAAATATATGTTGGAGATGTAGATCACTCCTGTCGATGTTTGCAGTTCCACGACATTGCAGTGTTCGCTTGAGAACTGCGCGAGGACCGTGGCCCTGAATGATCTGTTAGTAATTACTATTGGAGCTTTTGGTTCTGCTCCGGTGTATATTATTTGCCAATTGGCAGCCATTAGTATGGGATCCGTCCCTCTTGGGAGTACGGTTCCTGTAAACAGAGTACATCTAGACTCTTCTCTTCCACTACCCTCCGAAGTTCCTGCAAGACTAGTTTACTGTTATGTGCGTTTATCTGACCCACGTTTAGTTGGTTCACGTGAGAAGTAAGTGTGAATGTGCGATTCTGGCCAGTTTTTGGACCAGTCGTGAGCTATTCTACCATTGGTTATTACTGCTTGATGATATAGTTCCTCTATGTCGAAATTCTCATTGCGTCTTTCAAAAACCTTTTTAACTAGATCTCGCAGGGCTCCGAAGTCGGTGGGGAGATTCATTGTCTTGAGCTGGATTCTGTCCACAGCCTCCATTACTGGAAATGTGACATCTCTGCCATATTCATGGCCGACACGTACCACATGTCTTAATGCCGTTGTGAGGATTGCCGGCTCCTCCAATCTGGAGAGTTGCAGTGCATGCTCCAGGTTGGGGTATATTCGTTGGGGGTCTATTCCCATTCCTCTCTGGGTTGGTGAGTCAGGGGATGAGTTTGTGCTGGTCACTTCGTTATACTGGACTTTGTCGGTATTTACCGATTCTTTGCTGTGTGGAAGTGAACTCCCAGGTACATGATGCCTTCGTGGCCGAGAAGGTTCTTGGTTCGACCCAGGTCCCCAGCAGGGAGGAGAGGGAGCTGCTTCTTCACACGGATCTGTTTGTATACATACATCTTTCATTATTATAACCATAGATCTTGGTTGCGTAATTTTTTGTAAAAATTGTTTAAATTTGCTTGCCCTCAGAGCGTCCCTCAACCACTTGCTTGGGGATTTCCTTTTAGGCTTCCTGAGTTCAGTTATGGCCTCAGCCATAGTCAATTCGAGAAATTAGCCTTTGTTCCAACATCCTGTACGTTGGGCAGTTCCTTCCGGTGGTGTTGCATGGTTTCCTTCCTCTTTTTATGCATGGGATGCAGGTTACATTTTTGTTACAGTTTTTCCTTGTGTGGTCTTCTGCCCCACACCTGGAGCAGGCCGGCTTCCTTTCACAATGCTTATGGACATGGTCCAGATCGCCGCAATTGTGGCATAGGGGGACTACTAAGTAGTCTCTGACGTTAATTGCATGGAACCCTATGTATACCTTGCCCATAGCGGTAAGTTTGTGCCACATCTTACCGGAGACCTCGGCGACGTGATGGACAACATCTCGCTCCCGAGGCCCGGTTTTAAAACGCAGCTTAAATTCATTTTTGAAAGTTTCCCATTCACTATCGTCAAAATTCTGATTATACAGGGTTTCGTATATGTCACTTTCGGTCAAGGCTACAGGTACATCATATAAAATAACTAGTGGATTTCTCTTTTTAAGTGGTTCACATTTAACTCCCTTCTTTAGTTTGGTATTATTTAATATCTTATCTCTATCTTCCTCTGTGGCAAGATCCACGATTACCACATTTTTGGTAGCTTTCACTTTATTGATTTTAATTTTGTCTCTTGCCGGGTCGATGGTAGTTGTAAAAATCTCCTGGACTTTTTTAATGGTCTGTCCAGGTAGTGGTCTTAAAAAGACTGCCGTGTCTAGTTTCTTTGAAACCTTGGCAATCGTTTCTTTGGTTGTTTGGGCCTTCGTGGCGGTTTGCGCCACCACTCCAGCTCATGTCTTGATCGGTTGTTGTCGTAGTCTGGCGTTCTCCTTCTCCAACTCTTCGAGACGCCCTTCGAGCTTCGCATGTGCTATGGCCCAGGCAGCGAGCTCGTTCTTTATTGCCAGGACCGCAGCCTGGCTAATTTTTCCGTTTTTGACACTGGAATCTAAGATCTGACTGATACGACAGTGTCTTTCGTATACATTTTCATCATCGTGTCCCACTTCCTCCTGTGAGGTAGGGACAGTGGACATACTCGCCCTCGATAACGCACTCGAATCACTCGTCTCTTGTTCAGCCATATTGTCGACGAGTGAAAGAAAGTTGGGAGCCCGTCTCTTACCCCGGACCGGCTCCTCTGGCATGAGGGGGGGGGGGGGGGGGACTATTGCAGCTCGCCCACCGACCTCGCCCCTAGGTCAAGGGCACTCCAGAGCTGCAGGGTTCAACGCGCCGTTGCCAGCGCACTGGTCCCCGCCGAAGGCCTCGTCGTCGACGATTTCACGCGACGCTCCTCGGCAAGTGCACCCCGCACTCCGGAGAGGCGGATGCACCCCTCGCCCTTCGCCGCCTACTAGCCCGAGTTTCCACCTGAAGGCCAAGGACCCACTCCTACTCAGGTGGTGGGTCGGTCCCCCAGTCGTTCGGCGGTCTGGGCCCATCTAACCTAGCCCAGGCGATGTCACCACCTCCTGGGTTTGGCAGAACACGCCCCGGTTACCCAGGGGCGCGGCGAAGCACCCTTGCCGACTCGCGCCGTGAACCCACGCCGACAAACGAGGTCGCCGGCATGCAGAGCACCTGCTGGTCTGTGTCCTGCGAACAGAAATGGACTGGTGTTCGGTTCCTTGACACAGCTCCCCCTGTGCCACGCACCCTTCGCTTTCGCATCGGGTTGGGTCGCAGCTCTCCCTTTTGTCGCAAGGCAGAATGCCAAGCTTAACGTCTGGCACCACAGGAAGGCGGAAAGAGCCACTTGGGAAGGAGAGGCTATAAGAGACGCTTCACTTCCCCTGTGAGGACTGCCGCCCGACTGGGAAGCGATACGCCCCAGTGCGAGCCACCGTGCCTTACGGCGCGCCGGCACGGGCGGGCCCGCGCCGAATCGCGCCGTCAAGCGACTGACCTCACGCCAGACTAAAACACCTACTTGGGCATCATCATTTGTTGCAGGTAGTGGTTGACGTTTCATATGTGGCTGAACACTTCCTGTTTCCTTAAATAACGTAACTATCAGGCGGACGGTCCGGACACTTGGATGATGTCGTCCAGGGTACTGAGCAGCATACATAGCACACGCCCATTGGGCATTTTGATCACAATAGCCATACATCAACACGATATCGACCTTTTCCACAATTGGTAAACGGTCCATTTTAACACGGGTAATATATCACGAAGCAAATACCGTCCGCACTGGCGGAATGATCACGTGATACCACGTACTTGTTCGTTCGTGACTATTACAGCGAAGAAAATGTTCCAACTAAAACATTCATATTTCTTTACGTACTACACGAATATGTAATAAAAAATGGGGGTTCCTATTTTAAAAGAACGCAGTTGATATCAGTTTGACCTATGGCAGCGGCATCTAGCAGGCCAATCATAGCGCCATCTGGTTTCCCCCCTTCAAGCTAGACTAGTTTCGTTGTTTATAATTTTTTCGTTTGATGGTTATTTCGTGAGATATTTGGCCCGGTCAATATCAATGGACCACCCTGTATACAGGGTGAGTCATAAATGAGGAAAAATACGCCGTGGAAATTGTCACACACTGAGCTACAAACATAAATTCGTTTTCCGCATGTTCATATGTCAATAATGGCAGTGCAATTGAATGGTAAAAATCTGGAAATATGATGTGAACTTTAGGGTGTTGCTGTGGGCCGACATTGCCCAAGGGGACAGATCGGCTACAGGCTCAACATGCGAGTGTTGTAGGTAGTCTAGCCGCTCACGAGAAGGCGAGGCATGCGGTGTCAAGCGAAGGTCTGCGTGACACTGCGAGCAATGACAGCGCCCACATCTATCTCGTACCGGTTACGCTGGCCGTTATTATGTATCGAGGCTAGTTGACATAGCGAAAGGGAGGTGAGTAGGGGCTGTACTACAGTACATACATGTTTTATAATGTGGTTTTTGTGTCCCAGACTTAGTTTTAAGAAACGAGTACATACGTAGATGCAGAATACAAAATACAACTACACAGGTATGTGGCTGTGAATACACACGAATACAGTACTGCTGTAGCAAATCGAAACTAACATAGAAACACATGACCAGAAGCTGCAGTGGCGGTTTATAAGTACAGTTAGAAATGATGGCCACGATGTGTGTGGCAGAGTTGAGCTCTCCGCAGGAAGGATTGCTGAACACGATCCAGTATGTCTGTATCTCTTTGCGTAATATCACAGGCATGTTGTATTATGCGTTGAAGGGTGTTGACATCAACAACCTCTCCTTCATAAATCAGATTTCAGATGCCCCACAAAAAATAAATCCAGTGGAATCAGGTCTGGTGATCTTGCTGGCCATGCTATAGGGCCTCCACGACCTATCCATTTCGAAGGGGCGGCATTGTCCACGCGGCGTCGCACTGTGCCGCTGAAGCGAGCGTGGGCACCATCATGCATGTACCACAGGTTCATAGAGGAGGCCAGACTAGCGCCTTCCAACAATTCCGGTTATGTAGCATCCAGGAAACGCAGATACCGCTCTCCTGTAAGCCTTTGTGGTAACACATGCGGTCCTATAAGATGTTCAATAATACCACACCAGATATTGTGTTCTTGGTACCCTCGTATCACTGAGCCGTGGGGTTTTCTTCCGCCCACTCGTGCCAATTATGCGAATTCACTGTACCCTCCTTTTTGGTGGAATAGGCATCATCGGTGAACAGTATTGTTCGTGAAAAATGCTGGTCAGAAGTCTGACGCCGTAGGATAAAGTTGCAGAAGTCCAGCCTCCTCTGGTAGTCTTCCGTCAATAATGCCTGTAACTTTTGCATGCGAAAGGGATTGTCATGGTTTCTATGGAGTACTCGCATAACAGTAGATTATGACATTCCAGCCGCAGTGGCGAGAGACCTGGTACTTATTGTTCGGTCCTCCGCAAAAGTTTGTAACACTTTTTCTTCGTCATCCGCACTAAATGTCGACGGTCTGCCACGACCACTAAATCATGAAGGTGCTACATATGCACCATACTCCCTCAAGCGCCTGTCCACAGAGTAAAACGTTTTTGCGGATGGAAAGCGCCGGCTAGGAAACCTTTCGTGATACAGTTGCCTTACAACGTCAGCTCTTGCATCTGCAAGCCTGTGGGTGAGGTGGATGTCAGCGTATTCCTCGTTCGTGGAACTTGCCATGGTACTGCAGTAACACTGCGACGCGGCCGTTAGCAGCTGTCGACACGGCGAGTATCAGCCAGAGTGAGCAGCGAAGAAGTGTTGTAAAACACGTTATGCACGCCGCGGTTTTACTTCCGACGATGACTACTCTTTCCTCTTACAGGACAGACATGCCCTAACATAGGACTGTACACTCCGTTACCGCCGGCAACGTGTGATTCACAAGTTCTGATACAATTTCACACACATTACGATTGGATTTGTTCTTTCTCGTATGTTTCACACGCTGGCAGACACACATAAGCTCATTGATGTGTCATGTGTTGTATCTATGGAAGAATGACATGTGATGGTGAGGCTCGTCGGTATCTCGTTCAATGGGAAACATGTGTTTTTGCTTTACGTACACAGTACACCGAGGACAACGAAACTAACAACGGTGCGTCACGTGTTACCCATAGCAGCATGCGGTCCTCGACATACTTTTCCTCATTTATAACTGACCCTATGTATATAACATAGTATGTGTGTGTGTGTGTGTGTGTGTGTGTGTGTGTATTGGGCTATTCCTCGCGCACACCGACATAATAACCATCACAAAAGTTGTACTGTCACCTCAATATTGTTAGTTTCAGTTGATGAGATCATTGAATGTGGGCTGTAATGTCGTCCATACTTCTGAGTAGGATTAGTCACTACTACAGGCTCATCTAGGAGCCACAAGTGGTAGAAAAGTGAACGAAAGTTAGCGGTTTTAGGGCAGAGCTGAAAAAGTGCCAACCCAAGAAAGCCTGGGCCGGTAGAAAGAACAGTAGCGGTTTTTTTGCTATCTGCAGCATATCTGGCAATGGTAAGGTTGTAGTTAGTATTTTTTTATCATACAATGCCGGATACCATTGTCATAGATTAGGTTGTTATAAGAAACTCAATGCTACCAAGGAGGTGTAATACTGAGGATGTGACCTGTGAAGTTTAGTGTATTACATGGGTTCACCAGTATTTATTCCTGTTTGTGAGCTTGTACTAGGCATAGGTGGTTAATTGTCCTTAGCAAGGAGTGTTTTTGGGCGATTATGTTTCCACTTACGGTTGTGATAGTAGTTTCTAGGTTTGTTAGATTGTCCCAAGTGGCAGTAAAGTCGCGTGGTGAGTTTGTTGGATACCCGTGCCATAGTCTCAATGCGGTATTTTCTGTGAAGGTCGCCAGTGCATGTGTATCGTGAAGCATTGCACCATGTCCTGTACGACCTGTAGGGAGCGCAAGCTTGTTAGAACTGCACAACCCTGAACTCGAGCTGCATACGTCATCGAGGTGTAATGAGCGCCATGTACAACCGCATCAACACCCTCCAATTGAGTATGCTTAGCCTGATAAGCATTAGGTAATGCTGTCTGAGCCTCGCGTTTGATCGGTTGGACACGTGTTCTGTGTAGTCCCTCCATGTTAATTTCCAGTCCATCCATACACCGAGACACCTAACTTACGCACAGAAACATGTAGGGCGTGAGTGTAGTGTTATTTATGTGCTGTGTTGGTGTTTGTGTCGCCGTTGAGGCTTATGCGCGAACAGAACTGTTCTGCACTCGTCAACATTTACTTTAACAAGGCATCATTTCAGTTGTGACGGAACTCTCATGAACGTTTACTATTAGCTCAATCCATGCTTTATAACTAGCGACAGATTGCTTAAAAATCTCATTAAATTCTGACACCAACAGTACTAGAATGACTGTTGATTGTCGACCAATAGGTCGTATATTTTGTTTGTTTTAGTTAATATCTTTGCGTGGAAAAGGTTGTTGAAGGCTATTGTTTTATTGATGGTGACAAGCTATACTGTGCGTACCAGTCTCTCCACCTTGTTTATTTTGCCTGTGTCTCTGATAGTGTTCAGACAGAATCCACGGCAAGGAAGAATTTCGCCGTCATACAGCGGCTCGCCAACACCGTTAATCTAGCAATTAACTGTACTGAAATTGCCACATTTCGACTAACCCGTGAGTGCCCTACTTGGACAGTCCCGAGCTTAATAAAGGCGATCAACTACTTAGTGCACAGCGACTGACATATAAACTAACGATCGAAAGTTGTTGAATATTAGTGAGTTTGAGAAAAAATCCAAATTGGGTCCAGAAATGTTAGAAATACTCCTCAGTCAGTTTTGGAATAATCCTTTATTGAAACTAAATACATTCTGTCAAATTTTACTCTTCTCAAAATAGCCTTCTGTGGTTTTAATCACAGCTCTGCATACGCGAGGCATTGTTGCTGTCAGCTACATCAGGGTTTTCTCGGAGATATTCCGCCATTCCTCTTGCAGTCTGGTCCAGAGATGTTGAACGATGGTAATAGGCCTTGATTTAACTGCTCTCTTCAAGTGATCCCAAAGAAGTTAAGTTGGGGGATTGAGGCGGTCAGATCGTATTTTTCAGTTCCTTCTTTATTTCTATAATTGCCGAATACGCTTTACACAATTTTGAAGTGTTTTTAGGTCGTTATCTTCCTGTAGGACGAATCCCTAGCCAATCAAACTTCTTCCGCATGGCTTCGCATGATACTGTAGAATGCGAAGGTATTCCTCTTTCTTCATTGTTCCGTTTATTTGTCGAAGATAATCAGTCCTACCCCTCCAAAGCATTATCCAAGACCATGAGGGAACCCCCTTCTATGTTTTAATGTTAGAGGTAAACATTGGTGTAACATTCGTTCACCTGCAAACGGCAACCAACCTTGGATCGCTTTGTGCTAGAGACCTCAAATTTGGATTCGTCTGTGAAAAGTACCTTTTTCGACAAATTTGTTGCCCAACTTTCATGTTGTCTTGCCCAGTGTAGGCTCATCTGCGTATTAATAGCCGTCAATAATATTTTCTTATCCACCACATGTCCGTTGATGTTCACTGCCTGAAGACGTTTTTTCACAGTACTTACGCTCAGGCCTTGTCCTTATTATGGTTGAGTTCTGCTGATGAAACTGGCGCTGTTTTGAAGCGATCACGATTACTTCTGACTATATATATGTGGTATAGTTTTCTGACGTGACTTTTGGTCTACCCTTTCGAGGTCGGTCCATATTCTGGTCGGCATCCGCGTGCCTCTGCAGGGTATAATGAACACATCCCAAGGAAATATGTTCTTGACGTGCTGTCTGTCGCATACTAAGATCGGCTGTACGTAAAGATAGAATGTCAGAACGTTTTTCTATTGAAAGCTCCTTTCTTCGTGCCATTATCGATGTTTACTACACTGAGTGCTCACTGGAGTTCACTGTTTGCTGTTTGATATCTCGTGCATAACTACATGCTCCCCCTTCTAATCTGTAACCCTTTCTACAGATTTGTTGACGTGCTATAAAAGCAAATCTAGTGAGGAAAGATTATATTATGCCTCCACAATCCAAATTAGCGGCATGCAGTACTTGGAACGTGAACAGCATAACAGCGGAAAGTTATGTTTTGAACGATTTCATTTTTAAAAACGTGGAACACCACTCCTAAACGTTTTATTGAACGTGACATTCGAATCTGATAACTAGTTATTTTTTATCTTACCTTCAGGGCGGTCGAAAACTTTTGAACTATGGTGTGTATATATAGAGTTTCGATCGTGAAATACACTCATTAGGGCATACAAAGCGCTGTGTTAATATTAACACTGCGTACTTTCGGCAGCGTTTTGATGTCGGTATTATATCTGCCAGTCCACAGAAATGCTGTTACTAAGTATTCTCCTCTTTTACTTACGGACGCCAGGCTCTGAAGGAGTTAATTTAACTTAACTTTTATTTTGAATTGAATTCTGGATCGTTCCTAGATAGTGATTCCAGCTGATGTAAACTACTTCTTGCAACATGGAAAGTAGCATTCTGATTCAACCTTTTGCTGTAAAACTGTCGTCTCTGATTTTTCGAAGCAGTCATCTCTGATTTTATGTATTATTTAAGGAAGTGAATTTTATTTAGCAGGATTGTAGCATTCAGTAGTACTTTGATGTTAATACAGCAACATGTTTACGGCAAAAGGAATTGCATCACAAAAGCGGTCAAAAAGCGAACGAAGGATAACGAGTTTTTGGGCAGAGGGACAAAATGCCAATTCAAGAGCCTTGGCAGAAAGCAGGTTTGTTCGAACTGCGTTACCCCAGACTGGAGCTGCATCCGTCATCGAGGTGTAATCAGTGCCATGTACAACCACATCAACACCCTCCTACTCAGTGTGCTTAGCCTGGTCAGCATTAGGTAAAGCTGTTTGGGCCTGGCGTTTGGTCGGTTGGTTACGTATTCTGTGCAGTCCATCCAGTCCAGCCAGACACCGAGGTACCTAACTTCGGCACAGAAACGTATAGGGCTTGTGTGTAGTGTTATTGGTGCGCAGTGTTCATGTTTGTGCAGTTATTTGCAAATGAACGGAAACACTTCGCACTTGTCTATGTTTACTATAACACGCCATCGTTCCAGCTGCGACCGAATCCCTATTATCTTTCACTGTTCGTCCAATCCGCACGTTTGAACTACCGTCAGCTTGCGAAAAAATCGCATTATATTCATGTTTCAACAGCACTAGAATGACTGTTGATTGTCGACCAAGAGGGCTCGTATTTTGATTATTGCTTCAGTTAATATCATTTCGTTGAGCGGCTTAGATCTATTTGTTTATGAGTACTATCCTTATTCTCCGCCCCATGTCGCCGTATCTCGGTTATTATCTTCCCTTTCCAACTGATAGCGTAAAGTGATGGCGCGACACCTCGGCCTCGCCATTAGAGCAGACCGGGTGTAGTTGATACGCCTTTTGCTTCCTGCATTTTGTCTTTTTTCTCGCTATAACGGTACTGAAACACTCGAACTTTTAAACAGTATGTAAAAGACTGTATTTTGCCCTGTCTCCTCCTATTTTAGGGGAGATGCCTCATGACTGTATTTTGGAACAGGTTCGTTTAATTATCAAGAAAAGTGGAGCCTACCTGTTTACAACTGGCTTAAGAAGCATGTTTTATAATTTCAAGAAAATTGAAACGATGAACGAATCAGAAAAATACTTCAATATTGTACATGTATGTGGTAACCCAAACATCAGCCGGCCGTTGTAGCCGAGCGGTTCTAGGCGCTTCAGTCTGGAACCGCGCGACCGCTACGGTCGCAGGTTCGAATCCTGCCTCGGGCATGGATGTGTGTGCTGTCCTTAGGTTAGTTAGGTTTAAGTAGTTCTAAGTTCTACGGGACTGACGACCTGAGACGGTAAGTCCCATAGTGCTCAGAGCCATTTGAACCATTCTAAAAATGTGAGTGGTTTACCCCGTATTTCCAGCCTGTCAGATGTTGTTTGCGTCTGGGATCAAATGTGCTACCTGTTTGTCCTATGTATCTGCCTTCTCAAGGGTTACACTGTAGTTGATATATACTTGCTTTCTGGTATATGCCTCTGTTTTTTGTCAGTTTTCGAGTGCATTTTTGTGTAAATAGTCTGTGGTATATGGTATGTGCATTCCCTGTCTTTTGAAAATGTTGTCATGTGCTTAGATACGCTGTTACAGCGAAATGCGATTCATCGGTGCTCCACTCTCCTAACGTTTTTCTGTTGCCATCCTGTAATTTAGAATTGTTATGGACTTAATAACTTAGGATAATCAACGCATTACAAGGTTCACCACCGCATTTCTAACCATTATGTTGCAGTAATAATGCTAAACACATTGTATAAAGCTTACTGCACAAGGCAAGGCATTAAATTGTAACGGTACAATATCGAAAGCATACAGTGGTACATAATAGGCTACGTCCTCATTTTATCTTTATCACTCCTACAGTCAAACCTTAACGAATGACAGATTCTTGACTTTGGAAACTATGGCTATTTCATGCGTTTGCATACATAATCAAAACATTTTGTTGCCACCTACGTTACAACAATAATTCCCTTCGCCGCGTACACAAAACGTAACATGAAAACTACGGGATAAACAACGCTGTCGTCAGACGATCCGTTCCTGAGCTCGCAGAGCTCACAACTGACACTACGGCTCTAAGCAGCACGCAGTTCATACTGGCCTCACTAGATATCGGATAGTAAAAGATGTACGGTACAAGTGAGATGGCAGTACAATATAGGCTACTTTCCCCTACCTCCGAGAGAGTCGCAAGGCGATATTATCTATGAAGGTCCGTGGTGTGGGTGTATAGTGGAGCATTGCTTACGAAACATAGCACCTCGTTCTGTATGACCTGGAGATGGTGCAGGCCTTGGACCTGCGTACTTCATCGAGGTGTAATCAGTGCCATGTACAATCGTATCAACACCCTCCTATTTATGGGGCTTTCCGTGTTGAGCATTGGGTGAAACTGTTCAAGGCTTGCGTATGCTCGGTTGGCTGTGTGTTCTGTGTGATTCGCCCTCATTAGTCTCCAGTCCATACAGACATTAAGCTACCCAACTTTAACAGAGAAACGTATTGGGCGTGTGTGTGGTGTGATTTGCGTGCGGTTTTGATGTCTATGCAGTTGTTTCGATTTGCGAGTGAAGAGAACTGCGTCGCACTGCTCAACGTTTCGGCTGCGACCGAACCCTCCTGATCTTATACTACTAGTACAGTCCATGGTTTTCAGCCAGCTACAAACTGTGTAAAACTCGAGTCAAATTTTTATCCCAACGTGTCGACCAAGAGGTCTTACATTTTGTTTATTGTTTCACTTAATGGAGTTTCGTTAAACAGATCGGCTTAGAGCTATTGTTTGCCTTGTGACAAGCCACATTCTGCGCCGGCGTTTGCTGCACCTTTCTTTTTTCATCCCCTGCCGTTAGCGCAAATTGTGGCTGCGTGCGGCCTGCACCTCGCCAGTACATTATCTCTTTCAGCCCTCTGACGTTGTCAATATTTAGTAAATATCGATATCGACTTTACCTCGTTTCGATTGACTTCGGATTGTTCCAAGCTAAATAAAGGCGATCAACTACTTAGTGCATAGCGACTGACGTATTATACAGGGTGTCCCAGCTATCTTGTCAACCCAAAATATCTCTGGAACAATAACAGCTATTGGAAAACGATTTTCACCGGTATCAATGTAGGGCTGGGGCCCATGAATCTACATATTTGGAAACATTCTAAAACGAAAGCATATTTGTTTTTTAACACAAACTTATGTTTTTTTTTTTTTTAATGGACGTCCCATATTTTTTCTTCAGCAATCCATAGCATGACAAAGCACATACAAAATGGCGTTGTTTGCATCGCAATATTCCCATTACATCCCGAGATATTAAGACGTGAAGTTGACGTTTAAAACGCCCGACATGCGCTGCTAGCGCACGTCCTGAGGCTCAGGCGTGAACCCCATGCTGCCCGTAATCGCGATGTGATTGACATGCGTAATCACACTTCCATACTTATCAAGAGGTCCGAAACGAATAATACTGTCTGCTGCCATCCTGCATTAACGTCGTACATTCCAGCAGGTATTTATCCCATAGGCTAGGGGTGATGCGGTTCTGTAACATATCTGTGTACCACAACGTTAGTCACAAAGTTAATTTCGCTTATCGTTAATCAGTTACTAAAAAGGTAATGCCGTTCAACGTTATAACTTTACTTTAATGTAGATCTAGCGCAAGTGACAGTTAATCAATCATTCACTCGTAATAGTAAAATTCATGTTGATGGTTTTAGTGAAACGAGCAAGTGGACTAAAAGTTTTACCGTTGTTTAGGTAAAAATGTTTTGATTTGGGAAGTTCAGGTAGGACATAGAAGATGAATGTAAACATGTTTAACCAATTAGTTTTATTATCTCACAATCATCCATGTTATGTTTATCTAATGCGTTAAATGACAAATTGTTGCAAACAAATGTTTCTTAACATCACTGGGTAAAATGGCCCTTTGTAGAAACTTCCACTGTGATACCACTACTATATACTAAACATAGCGTTCACATCTCATGCTCAAAGTGATGCCCATTGGCTTGCATACATAGGGTCACTCTGCGGATGAAGGATGCCATACTTCGTGCTACTGTTTCCTCTTTGATGGCTGTACAAGCATCAATAATGCGTTGCTTCATGTCCTCTGGTGTTGTTGGTTCATGTTGGTAAACAGCATCCTTTACTGCTCCCCAAAGAAAATAATCCAGTGGTGTAAGGTCCGGAGATCGGGCAGGCCACCGAACTGGGCCACCTCGTCCTATCCACCTACCGCCGGCCGCGGTGGTCTAGCGGTTCTAGGCGCGCAGTCCGGAACCGCGTGACTGCTACGGTTGCAGGTTCGAATCCTGCCTCGGGCATGGATGTGTGTGGTGTCCTTAGGTTAGTTAGGTTTAATTAGTTCTAAGTTCTAGGGGACTGATGACCACAGATGTTAAGTCCCATAGTGCTCACCGAGCGAGGTGGCGCAGTGGTTAAACACTGGACTCGCATTCGGGAGGACGACGGTTCCATCCCACGTCCGGCCATCCTGATTTAGGTTTTCCGTGATTTCCCTAAATCGCTCCAGGCAAATGCCGGGATGGTTCCTTTCAAAGGGCATGGCCGACTTCCTTCCCCGTCCTTCCCTAATCCGATGAGACCGATGACCTCGCTGTCTGGTCTCCTTCCCCAAAACAACCCTACCCATAGTGCTCAGAGCCATTTGAACCATTTATCCACCTACCAGGGAACTTACGGTTCAGAAGTCGTCGTGCTCGTGAGGCGTTATGTGCAGGGCATCCGTCATGCTGATAGCACATGACCATTCTCCGGTTCAGAGGTACGGTGTCCAAGAGAACAGGAAGATTGTGTCGTATAAATCTGAAGTATTGTCTGCCATTTTGGATGCCATTTATAAAGAAAGGTCCGATAATGGTATCTCCGATAATCCCACACCAAACATTAACTTTCCACGGACGTTGATGCTCTACCTGACGGAGCCATTTTGGATTGTCTGCGGACCAATAATGCATATTCCTCATATTGACAATTCCTTTGTTGGAGAATGATGCCTCGTCGGTAAAGAGAACATCTGCAAAAAAATTTGGATTAGTCAGAAGTTTTTGCTGAGCCCACCGACAAAATGTTACCCTATTGCGGAAGTCATTTCCATGAAGATCCTGGTGTAAATGAACATGGTAACGATGAAATTTATGACGTTTAAGAATACGCTGTGCACTTGATTTCGACACACCAACTTCACGTTCAATTTGACGTGTGCTGATTTGAGGATTCACAGCTATGGTAGCGAGCACAGCAACTTCAGAACGTTCATCTGTGCGTGTTCTAGGACGATGTCGAGGTCTTGGATTTAAGCTTCCCGTTTCACGTAGACGAGATGTGAGACGACCAAACATCCGGCGCGAAGGCGATGGCTTGTCAGGGAATCGTCTTCTCTGCAGTCTTCTGCCTGAACAGCATTTCGTCCACCTACAACAGGGTACAGTACAGGTATGTAGACTAGGGTAGAAAACAGACAGGGTACAGTACAGGTATGTAGACTAGGGTAGAAAACAGACATATTAACTTAATAATCATAATGATCGCTAACAATACTATCAACAAACAAGCAATCTCATAACGTATTTCCCGCCAACGTACATTCTCCATAGATCAGCAGCATTTCTACCATATCTTCATGTGTGTACATTATACTGTACAGTATAAGTTCCACAACACAACGTTTATTCACAATGTGTACTACCTCCGTGCCGTCACTAGATTACTCTGATGCACGACTACACTGGCAAGCGGTGTACTGCACGACAAAGCAACAACAAATGGGATGCTCGGAGGTTTGCATGGGTCGCAAATCATAAACAAGGCGAAGTGGTAACTGTGGCAGTAGTGGGAACTACGGTGGACACATGACTAGGTAGAGCGAGGCCCTGCGCGACAGGCGCAACGGGTCATATAACGCATTAGATAAACCTTATTTTGGGTGTGCAGGATAAATAAGACAACCTGACGGTTGTACACCGATCGGTAGTGGTTCATATTGTGTACGTAGATACGTAAAACGTGCAAGGGGGAAACCATTATGTGCTTATGAGAGTTGATGGCAGCAGACCGTATTATTCGTTTCGAACCTCTTGATAAGTATGGAGGTGTGATTACACATGTCAATCACATCGCGATTACGGGCAGCATGGGGTTCACGCCTGAGCCTCAGGACGTGCGCTAGCAGCGCATGTCGGGTGTTTCAAGCGTCAACTTCGCGTCTCAATATCTCGGGATGTAATGGGAATATTGCGATGCAATCAACGCCATTGTGTATGTGCCTTGTCATGCTATAGATTGCTGAAGAAAAAATATAGGAGGTCCTTAAAAAAAAAACATAAGTTTGTGTTAAAAAACACATATGCTTTCGTTTTAGAATGTTTCCAAATATGTAGATTCATGGGCCCCAGCCCTACATTGACACCGGTAAAAGTCGTTTTCCAATAGCTGTTATTGTTCCAGAGATATTTTGGGTGGACAAGATAGCTGGGACACCCTGTATATGACCCATGTTGTCAGGCGTTGTCGGTGGATCACGATAACAAATATCCTTCAACTTTCCCCACAGAAAGAAATCCGGGGACGTCAGATCCGGTGAACGTGCCGGCTATGGTATGGTGCTTCGAAGACCAATCCACCTCTCATAAAATATGCAATTCAATACCGCTTCAACCGCACGCGAACTATGTGCCTGACATCCATCATGTTGGAAGTACATCGCCATTCTGTCATGCAGTGAAACATATTGTAGTAACATCGGTAGAACATTACGTAGGAAATCAGCATACATTGCACCATTTAGATTGCCATCGATAAAATGGGGGCCAATTATCCTTCCTCCGATAATGCCGCACCATACATTAACCCGCCAATGTCGCTGATGTTTCACTTGCGGTAGCCACCGTGGATTATCCGATGCCCAATAATGCATATTATGCCGGTTTGCGTTACAGCTGTTGGTGAATGACGCTGTGTCGCTAAGTAGAACGTGTCCTCCCGTAATTTCTATTGTGCCCAGTGGCAGAACTGTACACGACGTTCATAGTCGTCGCCATGCAATTCCTGGTGCATAGAAATATGGTACGGGTGCAATCGATTTTGATGTAGCATTCTGAACACCGACGATTTTGAGATTCCCGATTCTCGCGCAGTTTGTCTGCTACTGATGTGCGGATTAGCCGCGACAGCAGCATAAACGCCTGCTTGGGCATCATCATTTGTTGCAGGTCGTGGTTGACGTTTCATATGTGGCTGAACACTTCCTGTTTCCTTAAATAACGTAACTATCCGGCGGACGGTCCGGACACTTGGATGATGTCCTCCAGGATACCGAACTGAATGCGTAGCACACATCCATTGGGCGTTTTGATCACAATAGCCATACATCATCACGATATCGACCTTTTCCGCAATTGGTAAACGGTCCATTTTAACACGGGTAATATATCACGAAGCAAACACCGTCCGCACTGGCGGAATGTAACGTGATACCACATTCTTACACGTTTGTGACTCTTACAACGCCATCTATCTCAAAGCCAAAAAAGTGGTCCAACTAAAACATTCATATTTCTTTACGTAGTACACGAAAATGTAATATAAATGGGGGTTCCTATTAAAACGCAGTTGATACCCGTTTGACCTATGGCAGCGGCATCTGGCTTCCCCCCTTCAAGCTAGACTTGTTTCGTTCTTTGTAGTTTTTTCGTTTTATGCTTATTTCGTGAGATATTTGGCCCAGTCAATATCAATGGACTACCCTGTATACAGCGTGAGTCATAAATGAGGAAAAATACGCCGTGGAAATTGTCACACACTGAGCTACAAACATAAATTCGTTTTCCGCATGTTCCTATGTCAATAATGACAATGCAATTGAATGGTAAAAATCCGGAAATATGAAGTGAACTTTTGGGTGTTGCTGTGCGCCGACATTTGGCCAAGGGGACAAATCGGCTACAGGGCACAACATGCGAGGGTTGTAGGTAGTCTAGCCGCTCACGAGAAGGCGAGGCATGCGGTGCCAAGCGAAGGTCTGCGTGACACTGCGTACAATGACAGCGCCCACATCTATCTCGTACCGGTTACTCTGGGTAGTTGACATAGGTAAAGGAACTAGAGGAGGGGTTGCACTACTGTACATGCATGTTTTATAATGTGGTTTTTGTGTCCCATACTTACTTTTAAGAAACGAGTACATACGTAGATGCAGAATACAAAATACAACTGCACGGGTATGTGGCAGTGAATACAAACGAATACGGTACAGCTCTACAAATCGAAACTAACATAGAAACACACAACCAGAAGCTGCAGTGGGGGTTTATAAGTACTATTCGAAATTATGGCCACGATGTTTGTTTCAGAGTTGAACTCTTCGCAGGAAGGATTACTGAACACTATCCAAAATGTCTGTATCTCTCTGTATAACATCACAGGCATGTTGTATTCTGCGTTGAAGGGTGTTGACATCAACAACCTCTCCTTCATAAATGACAGATTTCAGATGGCCCCACAAAAAAGAAATGCAGCGTATTCCGGTCTGGTGATCTTGCTGGCCATGCTACAGGGCCTCCACGACTGATCCATTTCGAAGGGGAGGCATGCATTGTCCATGAGGCGTCGCACTGTGCCGCTGAAGCGAGCGGGGGCACCATCATGCATGTACCACAGGTTCATAGAGGAGGCTAGACTAGCGCCTTGCAACAGTTCCGGTTATGTAGCATCCAGGAAACGCAGATACCGCTCTCCTGTAAGGCTTTGTGGTAGCGCATGCGGTCCTATAAGATGTTCAATAATACCACACCAGATATTGTGTTGTTGATACCCTCGTATCACTGAGCCGTGGGGTTTTCTTCCGCCCACTCGTGCCAATTACGCGAATTCACTATACCCTGCTTGGTGGTATAGGCTTCGTCGGTGAACCGTATTGTTCGTGAGAAATGCTGATCCTAGGTCTGACGCCGAGTGAGCAGCGCAGAGGTGTTGTAAAACACGTCATACACTTCGCGGTTTTACTTCCGCCGTTGACCACTCTTTCCGCTTACAGGACACACATGCCCTAACATGGGACTGTACACTCCTTACCGGCGGCAACGTGTGATTCACAACTTCTGATACAATTTCACACACGTTACGATTGGATTTGTTCTTTCTCGTATGTTTCACACGCTGGCAGACACACATCAGCTCATTGGTGTGTCATGTGTTGTATCTATGGATGAATGACATGTCGTGATCGTGTGGCTCGTCGGTATCTCGTTCAATGGGAAACAGGTGTTTTTGTTTTACGTACACAGTACACCGAGGACAACGAAATTAACAACGGTGCGTCACCTGTTACGCATAGCTGCATGCGGTCCTTGACATATTTTTCCTCATTTATGACTCACCCTATATATGTAATATAGTGTGTATATAGGGCTCTTCCTCGCACACACCGACATAATAACCATCACAAAAGTTGTACTGTCACCTCCATTTTGTTAGTTTGAATTGATGAGATCATAGGATGTGGGGCTGTAATGTCGTCCATACTTCTGAGTAGGATTACTCACTACTACAGGCTAAGCTAGGAGCCAGAAGTGGTAGAAAAGTGAACGAAGGTTAGCGGGTTTAAGGGAGTGGGAAAAAGGTGCCAACCCAAAAAAGCCTGGGCGGATAGAAAGAACAGTAGCGATTTTCTTGCTATCTGTAGCAGACCATGCAATGGTAAGGTTGTAGTTAGTATATTTTATCATACAATGCCGGATACCATTGTCATAGCTTAGGTTGTTATAAGAAACTCAATATTATCAAGGAGGTGTACAACTGAGGATGGGACCTGTGAAGCCTCCTGGGCTAGCTGCAGCGTCTGTGCATAACGGCATTCCTACATTGGCAGATGGTCGGCTGCATACATTCAGCTGGCGTTGGCAATTTAGTGTATTACAGTGGTTCATCAGTATTTATTCCTGTTGGTGAGCTTGTGCTAGGCATAGGTGGTTAACTGTCCTTAGCAAGGAGTGCTTTTGGGCGATTATGTTTCCACTTACGGTTGTGATCGTAGTTTCCAGGTTTGTTTAATTGTCCCAAGTGGCAGTAAAGTCGCGTGGTGAGTTTGTTGGATACCCGTGCCATAGTCTCAATGCGATATTTTCTGTGAAGGTCCCCGTGCATGTGTATCGTGAAGCATTGCACCATGTCCTGTACGACCTGTAGACAGCGCAGGCTTGTTCGAACTGCACAACCGTAAACTGGAGCTGCATACGTCATCGAGGTGTAATGAGCGCCATGTACAACCGCATCAACACCCTCCTATTGAGTATGCTTAGCCTGATGAGCATTAGGTAATGCTGTCTGAGCCTCGCGTTTGATCGGTTGGACACGTGTTCTGTGTAGTCCCTCCATGTTAATCTCCAGTCCATCCATACACAGAGACACCTAACTTACGCACAGAAACGTGTAGGGCGTGAGTGTAGTGTTATTTGTGTGCAATGTTGGTGATTGTGTCGCCGTTAAGGCTTATGCGCGAACAGAACTGTTCTGCACTTGTCAACATTTACTTTAACACGCCATCATTTCAGTTGTGACCGAACTCTCATGAACGTTACCTATTAGTTCAATCCATGCTTTATAACTAGCGTCAGATTGCTTAAAAGTCTCATTAAATTCTTACACCAACAGTACTACAATGACTGTTGATTGTCGACCAATTGGTCGTATATTTTGTTTGTTTTAGTTAATGTCTTTGCGTGGAAAAGGTTGTTGAAGGCTATTGTTTTATTGATGGTGACAAGCCATACTGAGCATACCAGTCTCTCCACCTTGTTTTTGCCTGTGTCTCTGAAAGTGTTCAGACAAAATCCACGGCAAGCAAGAATTTCGCTTTCATACAGCGGCTCGCCGACACCGTTAATCTAGCAATTAACTATATTGAGATTGACTTCTTGGATATTTGGGAATCCAGCCGGATATTCGCGTCGTTCTTGCATGATATTTCACTTTGTGACTTGCTGTCTTCTTCAGGTGCTACCTGAGACCTGTCCTTGTGTCGATCGAGTCCAGTATTTATGCCTGGAAGGAGCTGGGAGATCCGTCTTCGGTCCGCGCCCGCCAGACGCGGCTACATAGGCCCTCTCTGGTCGCCGGTGTTCCGACCGCCGTCCGCGCCCCGCCTGGCCGTCATCTGAAGTCGTGCTCTGGGGTGTGTCAAATCTGGTCTGTAATGTCCGACGTCTTGTCTCGCGGCTGCTCGCGGTCTCCGCTTCTATTTCTTGTAGAATCCCGGAGTGTCCTGCGTTGAGTTTTCACGAGCTCAAGTGCTGATTTAGTATCCCGAGTCACGGTTGATTAGATTATCTGTGACCTTAATCTCAATGGCTTTTTTAATTACACTGTCCCAAAATCGTGAGGTCTGCGTCACAATCTTGGTGTCATTGTAATCCATTGAGTGACCAAGTTCCAGACAATGCTCTGTTAGGGCTGATTTAGTTGCCTGTGTGAGTCTGGTGTGTCTCTGGTGTTCTTTACACCTGATGTCCACAGTTCTGGTGGCCTGGCCAATGTACGACATCCCACACTGGCATGGTATGTTGTAAATACGTGGCTTGCGTACCCCAGGTCGTCTTTTACATTCCCCAGCATAGCCCCAATTTTGTTGGGTGGGCAAAATATGCTCTTGATGTCATATTGAAATTGCCACATTTCGACTAACCCGTGAGTGCCCTAGTTGGACTGTCCCAAGCTTAATAAAGGCGATCAACTACTTAGTGCACAGCGACTGACATGTAAACTACCGGTCTGAAGTTGTTGAATATTAGTGATTTTGAGGAAAAAATACAAATTGGATCCAGAACTGTTAGAAATACTCCTCAGTCAGTTTTGGAATAATCCTTTATTGAAACTAAATACATCCAGTCAAATTTTACTCTCTTCAAAGTAGCCTTCTTTGGCTTTAATCACAGCTCTGCATACGTGAGGCATTGTTGCTGTCAGCTACATCAGGGTTTTCTCGGTGATATTCCGCCATTCGTCTTGTAGTCTGGTCCAGAGGTGTTGAACGATGATAATAGGCGTTGATTTAACTGCTCTCTTCAAGTGATCCCAAAGAAGTTCAGTTGGGGGATTGAGGCGGCCAGATCGTATTTTTCAGTTCCTTCTTTATTTCTATATTTGCCGAATACACATTACACAATTTTGAAGTATGTTTAGGTCGTTACCTTACTGTAAGACGAATCCCTAGCCAATCAAACGTCCTCCGCACGGCTTTGCATGATACTGTAGAATGCGATGGTAATCCTCTTTCTACATTGTTCCGTTTATTTGTGGAAGATCATCAGTCTTACCCCTCCAAAGCATTATCCAAGACCATGAGGGAACCCCTTCTATGTTTTAATGTTTGAGGTAAACATTGGTGTAACATTCGTTCACCTGCAAACGGCAAACAACCTTGCGTTGCTTTGTGCTAGAGACCTCAAATTTGGATTCGTCTGTAAAAAGTACCTTTTTCCACAGATTTGTTGCCTAACTTTCATGTTGTCTTGCCCAGTGTAGGCTCATCTCCGTATTAATAGCCGTCAATAATATTTTCTTATCCACCACATGTCCGTTGAGGTTCACTGCCTGAAGACGTCTTTTCACAGTACTTACGCTCAGGCCTTTTCCTTATTATGGTTGAGTTCTGCTGATGAAACTGGCGCTGTTTTGAAGCGATCACGATTACTTCTGACTATATATATGTGGTATAGCTTTCTGACGTGACTTTTGGTCTACCCTTTCGAGGTCGGTCCATATTCTGGTCGGCATCCGCGTGCCTCTGCAGGGTATAATGAACACATCCCAAGGAAATATGTTCTTGACGTGCTGTCTGTCGCATACTAAGATCGGCTGTACGTAAAGATAGAATGTCAGAACGTTTTTCTATTGAAAGCTCCTTTCTTCGTGCCATTATCGATGTTTACTACACTGAGTGCTCACTGGAGTTTACTGTTTGATATCTCGTGCATAACTACATGCTCCCCCTTCTAATCTGTAACCCTTTCTACAGATTTGTTGACGTGCTATAAACGCAATCTAGTGAGGAAAGATTATATTATGCCTCCACAATCCAAATTAGCGGCATGCAGTGCTTGGAACGTGAACAGCATAACAGCGGAAAGTTATGTTTTGAACGATTTCATTTTTAAAAACGTGGAACACTACTCCTAAACGTTGTATTGAACGTGACATTCGAATCTGATAACTAGTTATTTTTTATCTTACCTTCAGGGCGGTCGTAAACTTTTGAACTATGGTGTGTGTATATATAGAGTTTCGATCGTGAAATACACTCATTAGGGCATACAAAGCGCTGTGTTAATATTAACACTGTGTACTTTCGGCAGCGTTTTGATGTCGGTATTATATCTGCCAGTCCACAGAAATGCTGTTACTAAGTATTCTCTTCTTTTACTTACGGACGCCAGGCTCTGAAGGAGTTAATTTAACTTAACTTTTATTTTGAATTGAATTCTGGATCGTTGCTAAATAGTGATTCCAGCTGATGTAAACTACTTCTTTCAACATGGAAAGTAGCATGCTGATTCAACCTTTTGCTGTAAAACTGTCGTCTCTGATCTTTCGAAGAAGTCATCTCTGATTTTATGTATTATTTAAGGAAGTGAATTTTATTTAGCAAGATTGTAGCATTCAGTAGTACTTTGATGTTAATACAGCAACATGTTTACGGCAAAAGGAATTGCATCACAAAAGCGGTCAAAAAGCGAACGAAGGATAACGAGTTTTTGGGCAGAGGGACAAAATGCCAATTCAAGAGCCTTGGCAGAAAGCAGGTTTGTTCGAACTGCGTTACCCCAGACTGGAGCTGCATCCGTCATCGAGGTGTAATCAGTGCCATGTACAACCACATCAACACCCTCCTACTCAGTGTGCTTAGCCTGGTCAGCATTAGGTAAAGCTGTTTGAGCCTCGCGTTTGGTCGGTTGGTTACGTATTCTGTGCAGTCCATCCAGACACCGAGGTACCTAACTTCGGCACAGAGACGTATTGGGCTTGTGTGTAGTGTTATTGGTGCGCAGTGTTCATGTTTGTGCAGTTATTTGCAAATGAACGGGAACACTTCGCACTTGTCTATGTTTACTATAACACGCCATCATTCCAGCTGCGACCGAATCCCCATTATCTTTCACTGTTCGTCCAATCCGCACGTTTGAACTACCGTCAGCTTGCGTAAAAATGGCATTATATTCATGTTTGAACAGCACTAGAATGACTGTTGATTGTCGACCAAGATGTCTCGTATTTTGATATAATGAATTTTTATATTGTTCCAATAAATATCTTAGTTTTACAAAAATTAACATTTTTTAAACAACGTTTAAACATAATGTTCTAAAAAAGTTTTAGATAGCCTCACAGGCTCTTAGTTGTGGCAAGTCATTCTGATTCTGAAGAGAAACGGGGGTCTGATTGGCAGTTAACGCAGGTGTAAAAGGGGCTGTCGTCTGCACAAGTTGTGTGTGCCCACTTCTTACGGGAACCACATTCGATCCAATCTTGACCCGGTTTGGATGAAGAACCATTTGTAAGACACCAAACCAAACCAAACCAAACCAGTCATCGTCAGAGTCTTATTCATGTTTCTTTTTTCAGGCTACACTCATTTTTATCTTGTTTCCATGGTTTGTCGAGCTGTTTTGTTCTCAACCAAATAACTTCAATAGTTTTAATTCGCCTCTCTCTGTCTTAATGGATTCTTTCTCTGCCTCTCATTTGTATCTTGCCCTATGTTATTTTTTGTACGAGTATCTGTAAGGGTAATGGGTTTAGGGCAGAGGGGAAGAAGTTCCAGGCAAGTGACAAGGCAAGAAAGCTTTGCCTTAGTCTGGGCAGGTAATAAGAGCAGTAGCCGTTTTCTTCCTATCTGTGACCTGACACGCAAGGGTGAGGTTATAGTTAATTATTGGGTATCGTGCAGTGCTAGGTACCATTGTCATATCTTAGGTCATCATTAGAGAATCAATCCAATCAAGGAATGGTAATGCTAAGATTGGGCACCCGTGATGATAGGATCACAATGAGTGCCACCTTTCGTGGTCAGATATTTACCATATCCTGTGAAGTTTGAAAGAATTTCTCGGGGCAGACTTCAGAAAAGAGTCGTACATGAGCTCGTCCGAAGTCGCGTATTTGGAATTTCCATATAGTGCTAACATCAGGTGTGTCCTGCCTGTGTTATCACGTCTCGATATACTGAGAGTTTAACAAATTCACAGCTTGCAGTTGTTCCACGAGGTTTAGTTATTTTGCTTTTCCTTGGCCAAACATAGGATGCGATACCAAATCCTTTGCAGGCATGTTTGAAAAGTGCAAATGCACAGTCTAAATTGAAAGAATCAGTGGAGTACCACACTACTGCTGATTTCCCTCTTCGGTGTTTGTGGAAATGCAATTTGTGTAGTTGTTTCCTCGATGTTTCAGGAGCCGTCAATATCCTAGATCAACACTGCCTCTTTGTCAGACTCTGCAGCTTGGGAAATAGCAGTTTCCACAATCAATGAATCCGCATTTTTTTTCTGCTCGTGGCACTTAAATACCTCCATCCTGATATTTCCGCATGTGCGTCATAATGAAGCGGTTCTTGTCGGTCTCATTTGCGAGAAACCTTTCCTGTGTGACTACAGCATTTGTGACTTCATTGAAAATAATATCTGATAAAGAACGAGATGTCCTTAAACGTAGAGATCTTTGAGAATACTTCGTTTCCCTTTGTGGAGCATCACTTGGGTGGCCATCGAATATGTATATGATTTGATATGCGTAGTGCTTTCTGAAATAGGTTTCATATTTCCTACAGCTGGCTAGAACGTTATCTGTTATATGCCAAACAATCTTATAAAAGATGTAAACACCTGCTTAAAAGCTTGTTTGTTCGTCGTTGGAATGAAATATTCACCTGATTCTGCCTATCAGGGAACTGACAAATAGTTGGTAGGTTTGGGGAGGTACACTACCCTGCATAAGGTTGGAAAAACTAGTAATTATAGACAATGGAAAGGAAATACAATAGTATAAAAAAGCATTTTATTGTTTCCCAAATGTTTATTAAGCTCAAATAATACACAAGAAGACGCAACAATTAAATTTTCGATTCCACAAAATATCCACCCTCTGCTTTCATCACTGCCTTGCACACTCTCGTCATGCGCTGCGTCAGTTTTGCCAAGGTTTCATTTGGAATTAATCTCCATTCTGGCTGCAGGGCCTCCGACAATTGTGACCCACTCATGATTTACCGTTTTCGGATCCTCCTGTCCAATTCATCCCATAGCAGCTCGATTTGGTTACAATCACGGGATTGGGGGCGGCCATTCTATGTTTTTCAATTTTTTACGACCCTCTAGACTTCACATGGTTGTGACACGAGCGAGACGTATCTTTCGTGTCGTTGTCACGCTGCTAGACAAACCCTTTCCCAGGCTGATGCACACCAGATGTCTTAGCATGTCGCTGGTGAATGGCATGATAATCCTTTTGGTTCAGTTCTCCATCTATTTTCACCAAATCTGCGACTTTGTTCCTTCCAAAGGCGCCACATACCATCACAGAACCCCCTCCATACTTTACAGTTGGAATTACACACTGAGGATTCAAGCGTTCATGGGGTAAACGGCAACAAATTGATGGCGTTTACTTCCAGATATTTCGAACTAGAATTCATCAATGAATAACAATCTTTCCCAATCCCCCGCTGTCCAGTGTTGGTGTGCCGTAGCCCACTGAATCCATTTCTTCTTGTTAACAGGGCGCTACATTGGTTTCCTTGTTGCTACATAACCTCGGAGGGTGTTGTCTGCCAGGCGTAGTCTCACTGTTGACTCACTCACGGTGTATCCCTCGTTGCGATTAGTTCAGCAATCAATTCACGGACTGTTTTTAATCTGTTACGTTTACGGGTCACTACCAAATACATTTCCTGGTTTCTGATATTTTCCTGGGTGCTCCTGAGCGAGGAGATCTGCATAGGAGCCTGTTTCTCGATGCCGGTGTGTGGTTTTGATAACTCCGCTGATGGAAATAATAGGTTTCTTTGCTATTTGTCGGACACTATTGCCTTCTTGGTGCAAAGTGATTGTCATTACCCGTGATGAATAAGGTATCTGGCACTTTGTAGCCATTTTCAAAGACTTTCGTGTCGTGTTCTACCTTTATGCAAACGCAACCACAAGTGAACAGAAATGTAAACATCGTACCTGTACCTAGCCATGCGGTTTACTCGAGACCATTTGGCGTGTTTGGTAGGACTGCTTGGACAGGTAATGTCGGTTTACAAAAAATGGAGCAATACTAGTATGTTCCACTATGTATGGGTATGTAAAATAATTAACTGTACAGTACTGTACGTGGCATTATTAACCGTTATTTGAGCTTGCTATTCCGTATTCTAACCAATAACTCACATAGATCACTTCCATCTTGCTCCGTTGTCATACGCAGCATGGCGTTTCCAAACTTGTGGAGGGCAGTGTGTGTGTGTGTGTGTGTGTGTGTGTGTGTGTGTGTGTGTGTCATTAGATGCCTAGGCACAGGTCCTGTAGGGCTAATTCGCGTAAATAACGGGCCACTGATTTGTGTACTAGGAGATGATGCCCCTTTGCGCCAGATGGGTGCTGTAGATTTACATCACGCGAATTTGGTCGCCGAGACATCAACGTGAGTTCACTATAATGCATTGTAGCTCCATGTTCAACAGTGTACCATGAACGGTGCGCTTCGAAGCACTTGTACATGCTCCAGAATTGTGCTCTTGACAGAGATGGGACATATCTGCATCTATCGTATTGTACAGAGCAGACAAGACTCTGAACTCCACGTTCTGTGAAGGGCCGTGGACGCCCAAACAATTAAGCGCCTAGGGATAGTTTCCCTGTCGTAGCTCTTTCCGATGATGCTAACGACGGAAGCACGTGAACATTTTGCGATTTTCGACATACCTGTCACAGTATCTGCGTAAAAGTAATCTGCCCTATGTTGGTGTCGTCTATCTCAGTGGGTTTCCTCTATGCAGCACATATCTTCGCTACGGTGATCCCCTGTCCACATCCTATCTCATTTCATGATTATATTTGGAACTCAATGGAAATATTGTTACTAAATACTCTAATATTTTCTTATGTTCCCTAAACTCTGATGGACCTAATTCTTCACGGAGTGTTACACTGAGGAGAGGTATCGATGTTCATCGGTGAGGCCTGGCACGAAGTGGGCGTTCGAAAACATCCCAAAGGTGTTCTGTAGGATTCAGGTGAGCACTCTGTGCAGACGTAATCGCCATCCCCGAATTGCTCTTCAACAGTGGAATACAAGAAGGTGCTTAAAACATCAGTGTACGTCTGTGCCTTGATAGTGTCACGCAAAACCAGAAGGGGTGCAAGCCCGCAGCATGAAAAACACGAACACACCATAACACCACTGCCTCCGAATTTTACTGTTGGCACGCCGGCAGATGACGTTAACCGGGCATTCGCCAAATCAACACCCTGCCATCGGATCGCTACATTGTGTATCGTGATTCGTCGCTCCACACACCGTTTTTCCCGTGTTCAATCGCCCAATGTTTACGTTCCTTACACCAAGCGAGGCGTCGTTTGGCATTTACTGGCGTGATGTGAGGCTTATGAGCAGCCGCTCAACCATGAAATCCAAGTTTTCCCACTTCCCACCCAACTGTCGTAGTACTGCAGTTAATCCTGATGCAGCTTGGAATTCCTGTGTGATCGCCTGGATAGATGTCTGCCTATTACACAATACGACCCTCTTCAACTGTCGGCTGTCTCTGTCAGTCAACGGACGAGGTCGGCCTGTATGCTTCTGTGCTGTACGTGTCCCTTCACCTTTCCACTTCACTATCGCATCGGAAACAGTGGATCTAGGGATGTTTAGGAGTGTGGAATGCTCGTGTACAGACGTATGACACAAGTGGCACCCAGTCACCTGGTCACTTTCGAAGTCCGTGAGTTCCGCAGATCGCCCCATTCTGCTCTCTCACAATGTCTAATAACTGCTAAGGTTGCTGATATGGAGTACCCGGCAGTAGGTGGCATCACAATGCACATAATACGAAAAACGTATGTTTTGAGAGGGTGTCCGGATACTATTGATCACACACTGTATATGCTTTGAAACAGCCATCTCGTATTTTACGTCTCAGTTTTATGAAAACTAATTTTATTTAGCAATAATTTAGCTTTCACTAAGATTTTAAGTTAATACAGCATAGTGCATATGTAAAGAAGAAATTCGATCGCAAAAGTGGTTGAAAGGGGCACTAAGGTTAATGGGTTTTGGGCGGAGGGAAAGAATTTCCAGGCAAGTGACAAGACAAAACGCCTTTGCCTGACTATGGGCCGAGAATAAGAGCAGTAGCCGTGATCTTCCTATCTGCGACCGGACATGGAAGGGTGGGTTACAGTTAATTATTGGATGTCGTGCAATACTCGATGCCATTCTCATATCTTGAACGTCGTCATTAGAGAATCAGTCCTATCAAGGACAACTGCTAAGGCTGCGCAGCTGTTCTGGTAGCAACGCAATGAGTGCCAGCTTCCTGCGTCCGATGTTGGCCTTATCCTGCCACGTTTGAAAGCTTTTCTGGGCGCAGACGGTACTAAAAGAGCGCACCTGAGCTCATCCGAAGTCGCGCGTTTGGGATTTCCATTAGTGCTAACATCAGCTGTTCTCCTGCCTGTGTTATCACGTCTCGATACAATGAGAGTTTAACAAAGTCACAGCTTGCTGTTGTTCCATGAGGTTTAATAATTTTGCTTTTCCTTGGATAGAGAAAGAGGATGTCATATCACATCCTATGAGGACGTGATTGGAAAGGACATATGCACGTTCCAAATAGAAAGTATTATTGGAGAATCACGCTCCTGATGATTTCCCTCTTGCCTGTTTACGGAAGTACAAGTTGTGTAGTTTATCCTCGGCGCCTTAGGTTCCGTCAATATTCTTGCTCAACACTGCCACTTTGTCTGACTCTACAACTTGGGAAATAGCAGTTTCCACAACCAATGAATCCGCATCTTCTTCTGCTCGTGGCACTTGAATACCTCCATCCTGAAGACTTCCACATGAGCGTCAAGATGGAACAGTTCTTGTCGCTCTCATTTGCGAGAAACGTCTCCTGAGGGACTGCAGCATTTGTTGTCTTTATCGGAATTGATATCTGATAAAGAACGAGATGTCCTTAGACGTGGAGATCTTTCAGTTAACCATGTTTCCCCGTGTGAAGCATCACTTGCGTAACCATCGAAAATATCTATGATTTGATACCCGTACCGCTTTCTGAATTGGGTTTCATATTTCAGACGGATGGCTACAAACTTATCATTGATATGCGAAACAACGTTGCAGAACAAGTGACCACCTGCTTAATCGCTTATTTTTACACGCACAAATCTTTATACACTGATAAGCCAAAACCTTACCACGTGCTTGATAACTTGTGTGTACGGCACTGGAACGAAATACATCACTTACTTTGCGTATTAGGGATCCGACAGTTAGTTGGTAGGTTTTTAGAGGTATGTGTCATTAGATGTCGACGACAGGTCATGTAATTCGCGTAAATATCGGGCCGCTGATTTGCGTGCGCGTTGATAGCTCCCGATAGGAACTCAGATGGGTTCCATTCATGTAAATCGGTTGAATTTCGTCGCCGAAACATTGTGGGTTCACTATAATGCTCCCCAAACCACTGTAGCACGGTTCTGCTACGAGACACGGACAATTATTCTCCTAAAAGATGATATCGGCATCAGTGAAGACATGAAGCATGAAGGGATGCAGCTGGTTCGCAGCTGTCAGCGTGTCTTCGATTACTACCACGGTCTCCAACCGCAGGAGAACGTCTCACACAGCATAATACTGCTCACACAGCCTGAGTCCGTGGCACGATCTGGGTTTCAAGCGCTGTTCAGCTTGGTGGCGGCATTTGTGAACACCATCAACCTAGTGTAGCAAGATTGTCATTCACCCGAAGAGCCGATAGGTTTCCATTGATCGACAGTCGGATACCGATGGTCCCGTTCCAACTGGACTCGTAACTGATTATGCCGTTGGCTCAACATGTGCTGCAGACCTCCAACAATGTAGGGGAAAGTACCCCAAAACGTGATAGCTTGTCTGTTTTCCACTTTATTTCTTATTGTGTACAAGGTACATTCCAAAGTTAGATCTCATTTAAAAGTATGCACTTTTTCAACTACTTCAAATACCTTTGTCACATTTGTTCAATAATATTCATGTGAAAAATACTGGTTTCACAAAATCGTACACGATCCCGTTTTACCCTACCAAGGGTGGGTAAAAAGGGATAGAGATTCGTATGTTATTAGGTTTTTGCTGATTTTAACTTTTGATTTAGTTTTTAGAACAAAAATGGGCTTCGTTTTTATAGGAAGAAACTTTTTAATGAAACACAGAAATCGCATAAAATGTGTCGTCTTCTTCTTCTTCTTCTGCTTTGGAACAGGCTTCGTGGGCCCATCCCTGGCAGCTCGAGCATTGTATGCAGCCTTCTCCAGATTTCTATTCAGTAAACAGAGCGTTGCAGTAAATACGTGCTTCATGTTTTACAGCTTCATCTTATGAAGACTTCGACAACGTGCAACCTTGGCTACCTGATGATTTGTTTTTAGGTTTTCTTATGTTAGGTCCATTTTCTTCGATTTTTGCAAATGATGATTGTGGTTTAGTTTCAGGTTCAGAGTAACATTTTTTAACTTTATGTGCCTGTTTTGCACCTCCACTTGTTTTTCTTTTACGCCTCGTTTGTTTCGTCCTCGGAACGTTGACGAGATTTGTTTTGGTATCCCTTTCCTTCAGCTTTTGAGTTCTTTCTCGTTCTGATTTGTCGCGCTCTTATTCTTGCAACTTAAGTTTATATGGGCTTCCTGTTATTTGTTGTTTTACCTCTTCTCCTATTGTGTTTATTTTGAGGTCTTGGTCCAATCATTCGTGGTGGAGGTAGAATTTCTTTGGGTGATACAGAAAATGGCAGTGAAGGACGATTTACTAGCCCAAGTCCTTCGTTTCCTGTTGAAGTGGACGGTTGGATAAGTCCTGCGTTTGTGTTAGTGTTATCGGTGCCCCCGTCACTAGCCTAGGTGATTCATTCAATACTGTCTCTCGTGGTTGTGATGACTGCAAACTCTTAGATGCTATGACTGAACTTGAAGATCCTTCGGATCTGGCCTCGTTTTGTTGCAGATTTAATGGTTGTTGGGACGTCATGGTCTGAGCATCCGGCAACGGGTGATCTGTTGGAAGAGAAGAAACGAAGAGATATACAGGAAAGACATTTGGCTTATATGGAAAAACAACTGTTTTTCCTGAACCCATTCACAGCAGTTTGGACAAGAGCTGCTCGTTGAAATGGTGCATTGAACAGCTTTCCTACTTCGTAGATAGTAATCCCTCTGCCAGGATGGTTGAACATCCACTTGCGAACCTCTTGCTCGTAGAAGGTGCTCAATGGGAACATAACTGTAACATCTAATGGCTGAAGTCGATGCGTAGTGTGGGGCGGCAAAGTCAGCATAACAACATTAATTTCTCTTGCCAGATTTATTAGTTCGATACTTTTAGTGTGGCTGCAGTGACCATCAAGCAACAGCAGAACAGGTCTTTCATGGGAAGGATTTGCTATCTGAACGAATTTCTTGAACCACACGATGAATGTTTCCTTGTTTATCCAGCCTGTCTTGTTGTATGCCGCGAAAGAGCCTCGTGGAGTATCATCCATTAGCCTCGGGTTTCCTCTTTGACTGGGGAAGACAAACATGGGAGGAAGATAATTCCCTGCATCACTTACACTGGTTTCTACTGTGACCAAGACTCCTCGCTCACCTGATGTCAAATTTCCCACTTGCTTTTTACCTCAGAACGCAAGAACTTTAGAAGGCTTCTTAGGAAATGTGAGATTCCCAGTCTCATCAACATTGTAAATGTCATTGGGAGGAAATTTATACTTTTCATAGAGATACCCCAATAGGTCGTAAGACTATTTCACGGCAACGCGATTGAACCTTTTGCTCAAGCCATCGACGTAGCTTCAGGGTTTCTCAGACTAAGGGTTTTATTTCTTCCAAGAAAGTGGTACAGCCAGTGTTTACCCGCCATTATTTTAACGGTGTTAAAACTGTGCTGAATATTGTTAATTTCAGCTAACTCATAAGCTAGGATTCTCATGTCGGTTAGGTTAATTCCAAAGAGCCTCTCTTCTAATATCAGTACATGTTGAGCTAGCTGTTTTTCCTGATCTGCAGTAAAGACGTTTTCAAACCTGCCGAGGTTTTTTTACAGCATCCACTTTTGGTGTCAAAGCATGTAAGCGTACTTTTTCACTTTTCTCTCCAGTGTAGATTTAGGGACGTTAAATGAATTGGCAGCTTTCAAAAAACCCATCCTTCCTTCTAAAACTTCTCGAACAGTCTCTGCCATGCTCTGCTCGTCGCAGTTATTTCTAGATGAAGTTCGCTGATAATAGCGAAGCATCTTGTAGGCGTATTCTGAAACTAAAATAAACTTTTAACTGTTTAAAAATTGCCCGAGAAAATATGGTTAAACTTTAGTTGTGATTATACATAGGCCTATTATAATTCATTACCTATTTCAATTAAAATAACTTAAACACATTGCGAAAACATTAATGGAAATGGTCGGGTAAAACGGGACACATCGAAATTGTATCCCGTTTTGGGCACCCCAAAAGTGTCCCATTATGACAGACCGTGATGCTTTTGACAACATCAATGGCTGACCCTTGAACCGTTACACACTAGCAATATTTACATACATGAAATTATTGTTAAAAGAGCTATGAACAAAACACTGTACTTACGGGAATTGTTCCGAAGAACGGAGAAACACAAGGATAGGTGTTCTACTGTCGAAAAAAGTTCAAAGTAAGTAAAAACCTCACTAGAAAATTCTTTCAAAATATTTCTTCGCGAAACACGTGGCTAGCGTTGAGAGATGGAGGTCAGGAACCAGTTTAGCCTGTCTCCCGCGAGATAACACCAACAGTCGAGCTCCGAGGCTCAATATCCCGTTTTGCCCGCCTATCCCGTTTTGGAGAACTTTCCCCTACCATGAACTTTGTGCTCTGCATAACTACATGCCCCCTTCATACGTATAACCGTGTTCACAGGTTTGTTGGCGACCTATGAAAGCCACGTAGTGACAAAAGATTAAATTATGCCACCACAGTCCAAAGGAGCGGCATGCATGGCTTGGAACTAAGCATAACAACGATAAGTTATGTTTTGAACGATTTCATTTTGAAAAACGTGGAACACTACGCTTAAGTTGAGCATGGAAATGTGAAAACAATATGGCTAATTTGTGTCTGAATCTGATAACTAGTGTTTTTTAATCTCACTTTCAGGGCGTTCGAAAACTCCTGAGCGATCGTGTATGTAAAAGTGTAAAACTTGCCAAATGTTGGACACACATTTCTCGTCTTTCAGAAAAGATCGCTCCTGTAAAGATCAGTACATAACTGAAATCGGACTTTTTAAACAGTATGTAAAAGAGTGTATTTTGCCATGTCTCATCCTATGGTAGGTGAGATGCCGCATCATGCGTGGGGGAGATGCCTCATGACTGTATTTTGGAACAGGTTCGTTTAATTATCAAGAAAAGTGTAGCCTAATTGTTTACAACTGGCTTAAGAAGCATGTTTTACAATTGCAAGAAAACTGAAACGATGAAAGAATCAGAAAAATACTTCAATATTGTAAATGTATGTGGTAACCCAAACAGACGTAGAAAATGAATGAAATTGTTCAGAGATATGTACCTAAGTCAACAAAAAAATTACAAAACAAGAAGTATTAAAAGTTTGTTTGCGTAGCCATCCTCCGCAGCAAGCACAGAAATACTTGTTTTGTGAATAAAACGAATAAAACCGTCTTTTCTTGCTGCGACTTCATTTATTTTTGCCAGACGCTTTACGCCTTTTCCTTGCTCTAAGGCATTATCTGTGGTATCTGTAACATACAGTTTTGTTAGTTTTAGATTATCAAATAGTTCATTGTTTTTTATTGTTGATCTATTTTTTGGATTTCTCCTCCTCCTCCTCCTCCTCCTCCTCCTCCTCCTCCTGTAGTGGTTTGTTTGTGGTTGTGTTCTCGTAGGTGTTCTAAAAATGCGAGTGGTTTACCCCGTATTTCCGGGCTGTCAAATGTTGTTTGCGTCTGGGATCAAATGTTCCCCTGTTTGTCCTATGTATCTGCCTTCACTATTGTTACACTGTAGTTTATATATATTTGTTTTCATGTATATGCCTCCTTTTTTTTGTAGTTTTCGGGTACATTTTTGTGTAAATAGTTTGTGGTATATGGTATGTGTATTCCCTGTGTTTTGAAAATGTTGTCATGTGCTTAGATACGCTGTTACAGCTAAATGCGATTCATCGGTGCCCCACTTTCCTAACGTTTTTCTGTGTTGTCCTGTAATTGAGAATTATTATTGACTTAATAACTTAGGATAATCAACGCATTACAAGGTTCACCACCTCATTTCTAACCATTATGTTGCAGTAATAATGCTAAACACATTGTTTAAAGCTTACTGCACAAGGCAAGGCATTAAATTGTACTGGTACAACATCTCTTTATCACTTTCCTACAGTCAAACCTTAACGAATAAAAGTCTCTTGACTTTGGAAACTATGGCTATTTCATGTGTATGCATCCATAATCGAAACATTTTGTTGCCACCTACGTTACAACAATAATTCCCTTCGCCGCGTGCACAAAACGTAACATGAAAACTACGGGATAAACAACGCTGTCGTCAGACGATCCGTTCCTGAGCACGCAGAGCTCACAACTGACTATGGGTCTAAGCAGCACGCAGTTCATGCTGGCCTCACTAGATATTGGATAGTAAAAGATGTACGGTACAAGTTAGATGACAGTACAGTATAGGCTACTTTCCCCTACCTCCGTGAGAGTCTCAAAGCGGTATTATCTATGAAGGTCCGTGGTGCGGGTGTATAGTGAACCATTGTTTACGAAACATAGCACCTCGATCTGTATGACCTGGAGATGGTGCAGGCCTTGGACCTGCGTACTTCATCGAGGTGTAATTAGTGCCATGTACAATCGTATCAACACCCTCCTATTTATGGGGCTTTCCGTGTTGAGCATTGCGTGTGCTCGGTTGGCTGTGTGTTCTGTGTGATTCGCCCTCATTAGTCTCCAGTCCATACGGACATTAAGCTACCCAACTTTGACAGAGAAACGTATTGGGCGTGTGTGTGGTGTGATTTGCGTGCAGTTTTGAGGTTTATGCAGTTGTTTCGATTTGCGAGTGAAGGAACTGCTTCGCTGTTGTCAACGTTCCGGTTGCGACCGAACCCTCCTGATCTTATACTACTAGTACAGTCTATGGTTTTCAGCCAGCGACAAACTGTGTGAAACTCGAGTAAAATTTTTATTCCAACGTGTCGACCAAGAGGTCTTACATTTTGTTTATTGTTTCACTTAATGGAGTTTCGTTAAACAGATAGGCGTAGAGCTATTGTTTGCCCTTTGACAAGCCACATTATGGGCCGCCGTTTGCTGCACCTTTCTTTTTTTTATCCCCTACCTTTAGCGCAAATTGTGGCTGCGTGCGGCCTGCATCTCGCAAGTACATTATCTCTCTCAGCCCTCTGACGCTGTTAATATTTAGTAAATATCGACATCGACTTCACCTCGTTTCGATTGACTTGGGATTGTTCCAAGCTAAATAAAGGCGATCAACTACTTAGTGAATAGCGACTGACGTATTATATACGGGTTTCGATCGTGAAATACTCTCAATGTGTCATACAAAGCACTGTATTAATGTTAATACTGCCTGCCTTCGATATCGTTTTTAGATCATGATTATATCTGCCAGTCCACAGAAATAATAAGCATTCTCTTCCTTTCCTTGAGGTCGTCAGGCACTGAAGGGGCTAATTTACTTTGCTTTAATTCTGTACTGCATTCTGGATAGTTGCTGGATTATAATTCCAATACATGTTCATTACTGTATTCCATATTGAAGCTAGCTTTTTATTCTTTGACATACTGAGAGCCACCAATCTCAGATACTATGTATCACTATATGAAAATGTACTTTTTTTTTAGAAAACTTTGAAGGTGATACACCAAAATATTTATGTAAAAAATGTATCAAAAACATGGTCCACAAGTGAACGAAAGTTATCAGGTTTTGAGTGGAGGGAAAAGAGTGCCAGTGAAGTGAAAAGGCAAAAAAAAAAAGAAAAAAAAACCTCTGTGATAGTCAGGGTGGGAAGTTACGAGCAGAATCGATTTTCTTGCTATCCGCGACACACCATGCTAGGTCGTCATAAGAAATTCAGTCCTATCAAGGAGGGGTTGTAAATTGGACTGTCTTCATGCAGCCACGGTTTGCACATTACACATTGTACACGGTCAGCTTTACATCGAATTTCAGATTAAATGTTTTTACCCCCCTACACTTTTATCGACTTCGAAACACACATCGTTGACGCAGTGGCGTAGAAACTGCATACAGACCTGAATGCATGGTGTAAATACTGCTGGCATTAGTGATGGTCCTTTGGATATCGTATCGATGTAGTTGTCGGTCTTGCAGCATATACCGGTCACTGCTGGGAGTAGCAGACACTGCATGTACGTTACCTTATGTTGACAGTTTCTCTTCAGTGTTATGCAGTGTAACTTTCTCCAATACGAATGTGCGCCACCTTCTTCGAACACCACAGTAACGGTTGCTGACGGTGACGTTACCCTTTCTCGAAGCCATTACCCAATTGTGGATGAAAGGGTATGTCCTGCAGTTTGACGTTGTAGATAACGATCTTGATCAAAGCGACAAGTGCCTTTTCCAGTACCTTTATCGTGACCGGGCCAAATATCTCACGAAATAATCGTCAAACGAAAAAACTAAAATGGCGCTATGGTTAGCTTGCTAGATGGCGCTGCTATAGGTCAACCGGATATCAATTGAGTTTTTTAAAATGGGAACCCCCATTTTGTATTACATATTCGTGTAGTACGTATAGAAATATAAATATTTTAGTTGGGCCACTTTTTTCGCTTTGTGACAGACGGCGCTGTAATAGTCACAAACATATGGCTCACTATTTTAGACGAACAGTTGGTAATAGGTGGGTTTTTTAAATTAAAATGTAGAACGTAGGTACGTTTGAACGTTTTATTTCGGTTGTTCCAATGTGATACATGTACCTTTGTGAACTTATCATTTCTGAGAATGCATTCTGTTACAGCGTGATTCGCGTGACCGCTACGGTCGCAGGTTCGAACCCTGCCTCGGGCATGAATGGTTTAAGTAGTTCTAAGTTCTAGGGGACTGATGACCTCAGAAGTTAAGTCCCATAGTGCTCAGAGCCATTTGAACCATTTTGAACAGCGTGATTACCTGTAAATACCACATTAATGCATAAATGCTCAAAATGATGTGCGTCAACGTCAATGCATTTGGCAATGCGTGTAACGACATTCCTCTCAACAGCGAATAGTTCACCTTCCGCATTGTTCGCACATGCATTGACAATGCGCTAACGCATGTTGTCAGGTGTAGTCAGTGGATCAGGATAGCAAATATCCTTCAACTTTCCCCACAGAAAGAAATCCTGGGACGTCAGATCTGGTGAACGTGCGGGACATTGTATGGTGCTTCGACTACCAATCCACCTCTCATGAAATATGCTATTCAGTACTACTTCAACGCACGCGAGCTATGTGCCGGACATCCATCATGTTGGAAGTACATCGCCATTCTATCATGCAGTGAAACATTTTGTAGTAACATCGGTAGAACATTATGTAGGAAATCAGCATTCATTGCACCATTTCGATTGCCATCGATAAAATTAGAGCCAATTATCCTTCCTCCGATAATGCTACACCATGCATTAACCCGCCAAGGTCGCTGATGTTCCACTTGTCGCAGCCACAATGGAATTTCCGTTGCCCAATAGTGCATGTTATGCCAGTTTACGTTACCGCTGTTGGTGAATGACGCTTTGTCGCTAAATAGAACGCGAGCAAAAAATCTGTCGTCGTCCCGTAATTTCTATTGTGCATAGTGGCAGAACTGTACAAGACGTTCAAAGTCGTCGCCATGCAATTCCTGGTGCATAAACATATGGTACGGATGCAATCGATGATGATGTAGCATTCTCAACACCGACGTTTTTGAGATTCCCGATTCTCGCGCAGTTTGTCTGCTACTGATGTGCGGATTAGCCGCGACAGCAGCTAAAACACTTACTTGGGCATCTTCATTTGTTGCAGGTCGCGGCTGACGTTTCACATGTGGCTGAACACTTCCTGTTTCCTTAAATAACGTAACTATCCGGCGAACGGTCTGGACACTTGGATGATGTCGTCCAGAATACCGAGCAGCATACATAGCACACGCCCATTGGGCATTTTGATCACAATAGCCGTACATCAACACGATATCGACCTTTCCCGCAATTGGTAAACGGCCCATTTTAACACAGATTATGTATCACGAAACAAATACCGTCCGCACTGGCGGAATGTAACGTGATACCACGTTCTTACAGGTTTGTGACTGTTACAGCGCCATCTATCACAAAGCGAAGAAAGTTGCCCAATGAAACATTCATATTTCTTTACGTACTACACGAAAATGTAATAGAAATGGGGGTTCCTATTTTAGAAAGCACAGTTGATATCCGTTTGACCTATGACAGCGGCATCTAGCGGGCCAACCATAGCGCCATCTAGTTTCCCCCTTGAAGCTAGAAGAGTTTCGTTCTTTGTAGTTTTTTAGTTTGATGGTTATTTCGTGAGATATTTGGCCTGGTCACTATCAATGGACCACCCTGTAGCACGCAGGGTGAGTCATAAATGAGGAAAAATATGTCGTGGAAATTGTCACACACTGAGCTACAAACATAAATTCGTTTTCCGCATGTTCCTATGTCAATAAATGACAGTGCAATTGAATGGTAAAAATTTTGTAGTATGAAGTGGACTTCTGGGTGTTGCTATAGGCCGACATTGGCCAAGGGGACAAATCGGCTACAGGGCACAACATGCGAGGGTTGTAGGTACTCTAGCCACTCAAGAGAAGGCGAGGCATGCGGTGTCAAGCGAAGGTCTGCGTGACACTGCGAGCAGTGACAGCGCCCACATCTATCTCGTACCGGTTACGCTGACTAGTTGGCATAGGGAAAGGAACGTGAGGAGGGGCTGCACTACTGTACATGCATGTTTTATAATGTGGTTTTTGTGTCCCATACTTAGTTTTAAGAAACGAGTACGTAGATGCAGAATACAAAATACAACTGCACAGGTATGTGGCAGTGAATACAAACGAATACAGTACAGCTCTACAAATCGAAACTAACATAGAAACACATAACCAGAAGCTGCAGTGGCGGTTTATAAGTACTATTCGAAATTATGGCCACGATGTTTGTTTCAGAGTTGAACTCTTCGCAGGAAGGATTGCTGAACACTATCCAAAATGTCTGTATCTCTCTGTATAACATCACAGGCATGTTGTATTCTGCGTTGAAGGGTGTTGACATCAACAACCTCTCCTTCATAAATGACAGATTTCAGATGGCCCCACAAAAAAGAAATGCAGTGTATTCCGGTCTGGTGATCTTGCTGGCCATGCTACAGGGCCTCCACGACTGATCCATTTCGAAGGGGAGGCATGCATTGTCCATGTGCCGTCGCACTGTGCCGCTGAAGCGAGCGGGGGCACCATCATGCATGTACCACAGGTTCATAGAGGAGGCCAGACTAGCGCCTTGCAACAGTTCCGGTTATGTAGCATCCAGGAAACGCAGATACCGCTCTCCTGTAAGGCTTTGTGGTAGCGCATGCGGTCCTATAAGATGTTCAATAATACCACACCAGATATTGTGTTGTTGGTACCCTCGTATCACTGAGCCGTGGGGTTTTCTTCCGCCCACTCGTGCCAATTACGCGAATTCACTATACCCTGCTTGGTGGTATAGGCTTCGTCGGTGAACCGTATTGTTCGTGAGAAATGCTGATCCTAGGTCTGACGCCGAGTGAGCAGCGCAGAGGTGTTGTAAAACACGTCATGCACGCCGCGGTTTTACTTCCGCCGTTGACCACTCTTTCCGCTTACAGGACACACATGCCCTAACATGGGACTGTACACTCCTTACCGGCGGCAACGTGTGATTCACAACTTCTGATACAATTTCACACACGTTACGATTGGATTTGTTCTTTCTCGTATGTTTCACACGCTGGCAGACACACATCAGCTCATTGGTGTGTCATGTGTTGTATCTATGGATGAATGACATGTCGTGATCGTGTGGCTCGTCGGTATCTCGTTCAATGGGAAACAGGTGTTTTTGTTTTACGTACACAGTACACCGAGGACAACGAAATTAACAACGGTGCGTCACGTGTTACGCATAGCTGCATGCGGTCCTTGACATATTTTTCCTCATTTATGACTCACCCTATATATGTAATATAGTGTGTATATAGGGCTCTTCCTCGCACACACCGACATAATAACCATCACAAAAGTTGTACTGTCACCTCCATTTTGTTAGTTTGAATTGATGAGATCATAGGATGTGGGGCTGTAATGTCGTCCATACTTCTGAGTAGGATTACTCACTACTACAGGCTAAGCTAGGAGCCAGAAGTGGTAGAAAAGTGAACGAAGGTTAGCGGGTTTAAGGGAGTGGGAAAAAGGTGCCAACCCAAAAAAGCCTGGGCGGATAGAAAGAACAGTAGCGATTTTCTTGCTATCTGTAGCAGACCATGCAATGGTAAGGTTGTAGTTAGTATTTTTTATCATACAATGCCGGATACCATTGTCATAGCTTAGGTTGTTATAAGAAACTCAATGCTACCAAGGAGGTGTACAACTGAGGATGGGACCTGTGAAGCCTCCTGGGCTAGCTGCAGCGTCTGTGCATAACGGCATTCCTACATTGGCAGATGGTCGGCTGCATACATTCAACTGGCGTTGGCAGTTTAGTGTATTACAGTGGTTCATCAGTATTTATTCCTGTTGGTGAGCTTGTGCTAGGCATAGGTGGTTAACTGTCCTTAGCAAGGAGTGCTTTTGGGCGATTATGTTTCCACTTACGGTTGTGATCGTAGTTTCCAGGTTTGTTAAATTGTCCCAAGTGGCAGTAAAGTCGCGTGGTGAGTTTGTTGGATACCCGTGCCATAGTCTCAATGCGATATTTTCTGTGAAGGTCCCCGTGCATGTGTATCGTGAAGCATTGCACCATGTCCTGTACGACCTGTAGACAGCGCAGGCTTGTTCGAACTGCACAACCGTAAACACGTCATCGAGGTGTAATGAGCGCCATGTACAACCGCATCAACACCCTCCTATTGAGTATGCTTAGCCTGATGAGCATTAGGTAATGCTGTCTGAGCCTCGCGTTTGATCGGTTGGACACGTGTTCTGTGTAGTCCCTTCATGTTAATCTCCAGTCCATCCATACACAGAGACACCTAACTTACGCACAGAAACGTGTAGGGCGTGAGTGTAGTGTTATTTGTGTGCAATGTTGGTGTTTGTGTCGCCGTTAAGGCTTATGCGCGAACAGAACTGTTCTGCACTTGTCAACATTTACTTTAACACGCCATCATTTCAGTTGTGACCGAACTCTCATGAACGTTACCTATTAGTTCAATCCATGCTTTATAACTAGCGACAGATTGCTTAAAAGTCTCATTAAATTCTTACACCAACAGTACTAGAATGACTGTTGATTGTCGACCAATAGGTCGTATATTTTGTTTGTTTTAGTTAATGTCTTTGCGTGGAAAAGGTTGTTGAAGGCTATTGTTTTATTGATGGTGACAAGCCATACTGAGCATACCAGTCTCTCCACCTTGTTTTTGCCTGTGTCTCTGAAAGTGTTCAGACAAAATCCACGGCAAGCAAGAATTTCGCTTTCATACAGCGGCTCGCCGACACCGTTAATCTAGCAATTAACTATATTGAGATTGACTTCTTGGATATTTGGGAATCCAGCCGGATATTCGCGTCGTTCTTGCATGATATTTCACTTTGTGACATGCTGTCTTCTTCAGGTGCTACCTGAGACCTGTCCTTGTGTCGATCGAGTCCAGTATTTATGCCTGGAAGGAGCTGGGAGATCCGTCTTCGGTCCGCGCCCGCCAGACGCGGCTACATAGGCCCTCTCTGGTCGCCGGTGTTCCGACCGCCGTCCGCGCCCCGCCTGGCCGTCATCTGAAGTCGTGCTCTGGGGTGTGTCAAATCTGGTCTGTAATGTCCGACGTCTTGTCTCGCGGCTGCTCGCGGTCTCCGCTTCTATTTCTTGTAGAATCCCGGAGTGTCCTGCGTTGAGTTTTCACGAGCTCAAGTGCTGATTTAGTATCCCGAGTCACGGTTGATTAGATTATCTGTGACCTTAATCTCAATGGCTTTTTTAATTACACTGTCCCAAAATCGTGAGGTCTGCGTCACAATCTTGGTGTCATTGTAATCCATTGAGTGACCAAGTTCCAGACAATGCTCTGTTAGGGCTGATTTAGTTGCCTGTGTGAGTCTGGTGTGTCTCTGGTGTTCTTTACACCTGATGTCCACAGTTCTGGTGGCCTGGCCAATGTACGACATCCCACACTGGCATGGTATGTTGTAAATACGTGGCTTGCGTACCCCAGGTCGTCTTTTACATTCCCCAGCATAGCCCCAATTTTGTTGGGTGGGCAAAATATGCTCTTGATGTCATATTGAAATTGCCACATTTCGACTAACCCGTGAGTGCCCTAGTTGGACTGTCCCAAGCTTAATAAAGGCGATCAACTACTTGGTGCACAGCGACTGACATGTAAACTACCGGTCTGAAGTTGTTGAATATTAGTGATTTTGAGGAAAAAATACAAATTGGATCCAGAACTGTTAGAAATTCTCCTCAGTCAGTTTTGGAAGAATCCTTTATTGAAACTAAATACATCCAGTCAAATTTTACTCTCTTCAAAGTAGCCTTCTTTGGCTTTAATCACAGCTCTGCATACGTGAGGCATAGTTGCTGCCAGCTACATCAGGGTTTTCTCGGTGATATTCCGCCATTCGTCTTGTAGTCTGGTCCAGAGGTGTTGAACGATGGTAATAGGCGTTGATTTAACTGCTCTCTTCAAGTGATCCCAAAGAAGTTCAGTTGGGGGATTGAGGCGGCCAGATCGTATTTTTCAGTTCCTTCTTTATTTCTATATTTGCCGAATACACATTACACAATTTTGAAGTATGTTTAGGTCGTTACCTTACTGTAAGACGAATCCCTAGCCAATCAAACGTCCTCCGCACGGCTTTGCATGATACTGTAGAATGCGATGGTAATCCTCTTTCTACATTGTTCCGTTTATTTGTGGAAGATCATCAGTCTTACCCCTCCAAAGCATTATCCAAGACCATGAGGGAACCCCTTCTATGTTTTAATGTTTGAGGTAAACATTGGTGTAACATTCGTTCACCTGCAAACGGCAAACAACCTTGCGTTGCTTTGTGCTAGAGACCTCAAATTTGGATTCGTCTGTAAAAAGTACCTTTTTCCACAGATTTGTTGCCTAACTTTCATGTTGTCTTGCCCAGTGTAGGCTCATCTCCGTATTAATAGCCGTCAATAATATTTTCTTATCCGCCACATGTCCGTTGAGGTTCACTGCCTGAAGACGTCTTTTCACAGTACTTACGCTCAGGCCTTTTCCTTATTATGGTTGAGTTCTGCTGATGAAACTGGCGCTGTTTTGAAGCGATCACGATTACTTCTGACTATATATATGTGGTATAGCTTTCTGACGTGACTTTTGGTCTACCCTTTCGAGGTCGGTCCATATTCTGGTCGGCATCCGCGTGCCTCTGCAAGGTATAATGAACACATCCCAAGGAAATATGTTCTTGACGTGCTGTCTGTCGTATACTAAGATCGGCTGTACGTAAAGATAGAATGTCAGAACGTTTTTCTATTGAAAGCTCCTTTCTTCGTGCCATTATCGATGTTTACTACACTGAGTGCTCACTGGAGTTTACTGTTTGATATCTCGTGCATAACTACATGCTCCCCCTTCTAATCTGTAACCCTTTCTACAGATTTGTTGACGTGCTATAAACGCAATCTAGTGAGGAAAGATTATATTATGCCTCCACAATCCAAATTAGCGGCATGCAGTGCTTGGAACGTGAACAGCATAACAGCGGAAAGTTATGTTTTGAACGATTTCAATTTTAAAAACGTGGAACACTACTCCTAAACGTTGTATTGAACGTGACATTCGAATCTGATAACTAGTTATTTTTTATCTTACCTTCAGGACGGTCGTAAACTTTTGAACTGTGGTGTGTATATATAGAGTTTCGATCGTGAAATACACTCATTAGGGCATACAAAGCGCTGTGTTAATATTAACACTGCGTACTTTCGGCAGCGTTTTGATGTCGGTATTATATCTGCCAGTCCACAGAAATGCTGTTACTAAGTATTCTCTTCTTTTACTTACGGACGCCAGGCTCTGAAGGAGTTAATTTAACTTTTATTTTGAATTGAATTCTGGATCGTTGCTAGATAGTGATTCCAGCTGATGTAAACTACTTCTTGCAACATGGAAAGTAGCATTCTGATTCAACCTTTTGCTGTAAAACTGTCGTCTCTGATTTTTCGAAGCAGTCATCTCTGGTTTTATGTATTATTTAAGGAAGTGAATTTTATTTAGCAAGATTGTAGCATTCAGTAGTACTTTGATGTTAATACAGCAACATGTTTACGGCAAAAGGAATTGCATCACAAAAGCGGTCAAAAAGCGAACGAAGGATAACGAGTTTTTGGGCAAAGGGACAAAATGCCAATTCAAGAGCCTTGGCAGAAAGCAGGTTTGTTCGAACTGCGTTACCCCAGACTGGAGCTGCATCCGTCATCGAGGTGTAATCAGTGCCATGTACAACCACATCAACACCCTCCTACTCAGTGTGCTTAGCCTGGTCAGCATTAGGTAAAGCTGTTTGAGCCTGGCGTTTGGTCGGTTGGTTACGTATTCTGTGCAGTCCATCCAGTCCAGCCAGACACCGAGGTACCTAACTTCGGCACAGAAACGTATAGGGCTTGTGTGTAGTGTTATTGGTGCGCAGTGTTCATGTTTGTGCAGTTATTTGCAAATGAACGGGAACACTTCGCACATGTCTATGTTTACTATAATACGCCATCATTCCAGCTGCGATCGAATCCCCATTATCTTTCACTGTTCGTCCAATCCGCACGTTTGAACTACCGTCAGCTTGCGTAAAAATGGCATTATATTCATGTTTGAACAGCACTAGAATGACTGTTGATTGTCGACCAAGATGTCTCGTATTTTGATATAATGAATTTTTATATTGTTCCAATATATTTCTTAGTTTTACAAAAATTAACATTTTTTAAACAACGTTTAAACATAATGTTCTAAAAAAGTTTTAGATAGCCTCACAGGCTCTTAGTTGTGGCAAGTCATTCTGATTCTGAAGAGAAACGGGGGTCTGATTGGCAGTTAACGCAGGTGTAAAAGGGGCTGTCGTCTGCACAAGTTGTGTGTGCCCACTTCTTACGGGAACCACATTCGATCCAATCTTGACCCGGTTTGGATGAAGAACCATTTGTAAGACACCAAACCAAACCAAACCAAACCAGTCATCGTCAGAGTCTTATTCATGTTTCTTTTTTCAGGCTACACTCATTTTTATCTTGTTTCCATGGTTTGTCGAGCTGTTTTGTTCTCAACCAAATAACTTCAATAGTTTTAATTCGCCTCTCTCTGTCTTAATGGATTCTTTCTCTGCCTCTCATTTGTATCTTGCCCTATGTTATTTTTTATACGAGTATCTGTAAGGGTAATGGGTTTAGGGCAGAGGGGAAGAAGTTCCAGGCAAGTGACAAGGCAAGAAAGCTTTGCCTTAGTCTGGGCAGATAATAAGAGCAGTAGCCGTTTTCTTCCTATCTGTGACCTGACACGCAAGGGTGACGTTATAGTTAATTATTGGGTATCGTGCAGTGCTAGGTACCATTGTCATATCTTAGGTCATCATTAGAGAATCAATCCAATCAAGGAATGGTAATGCTAAGATTGGGCACCCGTGATGATAGGATCACAATGAGTGCCACCTTTCGTGGTCAGATATTTACCATATCCTGTGAAGTTTGAAAGAATTTCTCGGGGCAGACTTCAGAAAAGAGTCGTACGTGAGCTCGTCCGAAGTCGCGTATTTGGAATTTCCATATAGTGCTAACATCAGGTGTGTCCTGCCTGTGTTATCACGTCTCGATATACTGAGAGTTTAACAAATTCACAGCTTGCAGTTGTTCCATGAGGTTTAGTTATTTTGCTTTTCCTTGGCCAAAAAAAAGGATGCGTTACCAATTCCTTTGCAGGCATGTTTGAAAAGTGCAAATGCACAGTGTAAATTGAAAGAATCAGTGGAGTACCACACTACTGCTGATTTCCCTCTTCGGTGTTTGTGGAAATACAATTTGTGTAGTTGTTTCCTCGATGTTTCAGGAGCCGTCAATATCCTAGATCAACACTGCCTCTTTGTCAGACTCTGCAGCTTGGGAAATAGCAGTTTCCACAATCAATGAATCCGCATTTTTTTTCTGCTCGTGGCACTTAAATACCTCCATCCTGATATTTCCGCATGTGCGTCATAATGAAGCGGTTCTTGTCGGTCTCATTTGCGAGAAACCTTTCCTGTGTGACTACAGCATTTGTGACTTCATTGAAAATAATATCTGATAAAGAACGAGATGTCCTTAAACGTCGAGATCTTTGAGAATACTTCGTTTCCCTTTGTGGAGCATCACTTGGGTGGCCATCGAATATGTATATGATTTGATATGCGTAGTGCTTTCTGAAATAGGTTTCATATTTCCTACAGCTGGCTAGAACGTTATCTGTTATATGCCATACAATCTTATAAAAGATGTAAACACCTGCTTAAAAGCTTGTTTGTTCGTCGTTGGAATGAAATATTCACCTGATTCTGCCTATCAGGGAACTGACAAATAGTTGGTAGGTTTGGGGAGGTACACTACCCTCCATAAGGTTGGAAAAACTAGTAATTATAGACAATGGAAAGGAAATACAATGGTATAAAAAAGCATTTTATTGTTTCCCAAATGTTTATTAAGCTCAAATAATACACAAGAAGACGCAACAATTAAATTTTTTGATTCCACAAAATATCCACCCTCTGCTTTCATCACTGCCTTGCACACTCTCGTCATACGCTGCGTCAGTTTTGCCAAGGTTTCATTTGGAATTAATCTCCATTCTGGCTGCAGGGCCTCCGACAATTGTGACCCACTCATGATTTACCGTTTTCGGATCCTCCTGTCCAATTCATCCCATAGCAGCTCGATTTGGTTACAATCACGGGATTGGGGGCGGCCATTCCATGTTTTTCAATTTTTTACGACCCTCTAGAGACTTCACATGGTTGTGACACGAGCGAGACGTATCTTTCGTGTCGTTGTCACGCTGCTAGACAAACCCTTTCTTAGGCTGATGCACACCAGATGTCTTAGCATGTCGCTGGTGAATGGCATGATAATCCTTCTGGTTCAGTTCTCCATCTATTTTCACCAAATCTGCGACTTTGTTCCTTCCAAAGACGCCACATACCATCACAGAACCCCCTCCATGCTTTACAGTTGGAATTAGACACTGAGGATTCAAGCGTTCATGGGGTAAACGGCAACAAATTGATGGCGTTTACTTCCAGATATTTCGAACTAGAATTCATCAATGAATAACAATCTTTCCCAATCCCACGCTGTCCAGTGTTGGTGTGCCGTAGCCCACTGAATCCATTTCTTCTTGTTAACAGGGCGCTACATTGGTTTCCTTGTTGCTACATAACCTCGGAGGGTGTTGTCTGCCAGGCGTAGTCTCACTGTTGACTCACTCACGGTGTATCCCTCGTTGCGATTAGTTCAGCAATCAATTCACGGACTGTTTTTAATCTGTTACGTTTACGGGTCACTACCAAATACATTTCCTGGCGTTCTGATATTTTCCTGGGTGCTCCTGAGCTAGGAGATCTGCATAGGAGCCTGTTTCTCGATGCCGGTGTATGGTTTTGATAACTCCGCTGATGGAAATAATAGGTTTCTTTGCTATTTGTCGGACACTATTGCCTTCTTGGTGCAAAGTGATTGTCATTACCCGTGATGAATAAGGAATCTGGCACTTTGGAGCCATTTTCAAAGACTTTCGCGTCGTGTTCTACCTTTATGCAAACGCAACCACAAGTGAACAGAAATGTAAACATCGTACCTGTACCTAGCCATGCCGTTTACTCGAGACCATTTGGCGTGTTTGGTAGGACTGCTTGGACAGGTAATGTCGGTTTACAAAAAATGGAGCAATACTAGTATGTTCCACTATGTATGTGTATGTAAAATAATTAACTGTACAGTACTGTACGTGGCATTATTAACCGTTATTTGAGCTTGCTATTCCGTATTCTAACCAATAACTCACATAGATCATTTCCATCTTGCTCCGTTGTCATACGCAGCATGGCGTTTCCAAATTTGTGGAGGGCAGAGTGTGTGTGTGTGTGTGTGTGTGTGTGTGTGTGTGTGTGTGTGTGTGTGTGTGTGTGTGTGTCATTAGATGCCTAGGCACAGGTCCTGTAGGGCTAATTCGCGTAAATAACGGGCCACTGATTTGTGTACTAGGAGATGATGCCCCTTTGCACCAGATGGGTGCTGTAGATTTACATCACGCGAATTTGGTCGCAGAGACATCAACGTGAGTTCACTATAATGCATTGTAGCTCCATATTCAACAGTGTACCATGAACGGTGCGCTTCGAAGCACTTGTACATGCTCCAGAATTGTGCTCTTGACAGAGATGGGACATATCTGCATCTATCGTATTGTACAGAGCAGACAAGACTCTGAACTCCACGTTCTGTGAAGGGCCGTGGACGCCCAAACAATTAAGCGCCTAGGGATAGTTTCCCTGTCGTAGCTCTTTCCGATGATGCTAACGACGGAAGTACGTGAACATTTTGCGATTTTCGACATACCTGTCACAGTATCTGCGTAAAAGTAATCTGCCCTATGTTGGTGTCGTCTATCTCAGTGGGTTTCCTCTATGCAGCACATATCTTCGCTACGGTGATCCCCTGTCCAGATCCTATCTCATTTCAGGATTATATTTGGAACTCCATAGAAATATTGTTACTAAATACTCTAATATTTTCTTATGTTCCCTAAACTCTGATGGACCTAATTCTTCACGGAGTGCTACACTGAGGAGAGTTATCGATGTTCGTCGGTGAGGCCTGGCACGAAGTGGGCGTTCGAAAACATCCCAAAGGTGTTCTGTAGGATTCAGGTGAGCACTCTGTGCAGACCAGTCCATTACAGGGATGCTATTGTCCTGTAACCATTCTGCGACAGGCCGTGCATTATGAACAGATGCTCGATCGTGTTGAAGACGTAATCGCCATCCCCGAATTGCTCTTCAACAGTGGAATACAGGAAGGTGCTTAAAACATCAGTGTACGCCTGTGCTGTGATAGTGTCACGCAAAACCACAAGCGGTGCAAGCCCCCACCATGAAAAACACGAACACACCATAACACCACTGCCTCCGAATTTTACTGTTGGCACTGCACACGCTGGCAGATGACGTTAACCGGGCATTCGCCAAATCAACACCCTGCCATCGGATCGCTACATTGTGTATCGTGATTCGTCGCTCCACACACCGTTTTTTCCCCTGTTCAATCGCCCAATGTTTACGTTCCTTACACCAAGCGAGGCGTCGTTTGGCATTTACTGGCGTGATGTGAGGCTTATGAGCAGCCGCTCAACCATGAAATCCAAGTTTTTTCACTTCCCACCCTACTGTCGTAGTACTGCAGTTAATCCTGATGCAGCTTGGAATTCCTGTGTGATCGCCTGGATAGATGTCTGCCTATTACACAATACGACCCTCTTCAACTGTCGGCTGTCTCTGTCAGTCAACGGACGAGGTCGGCCTGTATGCTTCTGTGCTGTACGTGTCCCTTCACCTTTCCACTTCACTATCGCATCGGAAACAGTGGATCTAGGGATGTTTAGGAGTGTGGAATGCTCGTGTACAGACGTATGACACAAGTGGCACCCAGTCACCTGGTCACTTTCGAAGTCCGTGAGTTCCGCAGATCGCCCCATTCTGCTCTCTCACAATGTCTAATAACTGCTAAGGTTGCTGATATGGAGTACCCGGCAGTAGGTGGCTACACAATGCACATAATACGAGAAACGTATGTTTCGAGAGGGTGTCCGGATACTTTTGATCACATACTTTTGATCACATACTGTATATGCTTTGAAACAGCCATCTCGTATTTTACGTCTCAGTTTTATGGAAACTAATTTTATTTAGCAAGAATGTAGCTTTCACTAAGAATTTTAAGTTAATACAGCATAGTGCATATGTAAAGAAGAAATTCGATCGCAAAAGTGGTTGAAAGGGGCACTAAGGTTAATGGGTTTTGGGCGGGGGGAAAGAATTTCCAGGCAAGTGACAAGACAAAACGCCTTTGCCTGAGTATGGGCCGAGAATAAGAGCAGTAGCCGTGATCTTCCTATCTGCGACCGGACATGGAAGGGTGGGTTACAGTTAATTATTGGATGTCGTGCAATACTCGATGCCATTCTCATATCTTACGTCGTCATTAGAGAATCAGTCCTATCAAGGACAACTGCTAAGGCTGCGCAGCTGTTCTGGTAGCAACGCAATGAGTGCCAGCTTCCTGCGTCCGATGTTGGCCTTATCCTGCCACGTTTGAAAGGTTTTCTGGGCGCAGACGGTACTAAAAGAGCGTACCTGAGCTCATCCGAAGTCGCGCGTTTGGGATTTCCATATAGTGCTAACATCAGCTGTTCTCCTGCCTGTGTTATCACGTCTCGATACAATGAGAGTTTAACAAAGTCACAGCTTGCTGTTGTTCCATGAGGTTTAATAATTTTGAGACTTTTATCCATTGTGGATGTGGAACACTGCGACTGTGGTGTGAAAAGGTTTTCAGAAATTACTGCAACCAGTCGCCTTTTATGTAGATGTATTTTATTTAACCATGACCGGTTTCGAGCTGCCTAGCAACTCATCATCAGATGGTATATACATTTAGTGCTTTTTTTGTACCCATTGTGTGGGTGGTTGAGCATCTGTGGCTAGACAGAAACGAGAACAAATAATCGCTACATGTGGTACAGTAACACGAAATATTTACAGCATAATTTATGTTTAACGTATAAGAGCAAATAATCACTACATGTGGTACAGTTACACGAAATATTTACAGTTTAATTTACGTTTTGAGGTGTTACTTACAGATAAATCTTTCTGCAGGTATATATATATCTCTTTTAGGACGTATTTTTGAAACCATTGTGTCTTGTTTTTCACAATTTCACAAGTTAAAACTTTCACTAGATGTATATTACTTTTATGAGGCACTGTTGGAAACATATATCTTGTTTTTCGTAAACATCGCTGAACACACTTAGCCACAGATACGAATACAGGATTTACACATTATAAACAAGCCAAAGATTGCAATATAATTACAGTATCAAAGATTTCAAGTTGACCAGAGGCATTATTAGTCATCACACACATTGACAAGAGATTTGTCTTTATTACATAGAAAATAAATGTAAATTAGCTTAAACTAGTAAAATGTTTATTTATAAATTAACTGTGCAATTTTAACAGGTATATAAAAAACTAGATTTTTTTACATTATATTTCAGTTACATTTAAGATTATTGGTATTGAGAGTATTATGACAGCTAATTTCTTGCTCCTTCCATTGGCTGATCTTGGCATATGATGTCTGGGATGAGAGGTTAATGGTTAACTTGAAATAATAAGTGATGCTGGTACTTGAAAGGGTGTGGAAAAGGAGTTGGCGGTGGGGGGGGGGGGGGGGTGTATAGGAGAAAGGAGAGGGGGGGGGGGGGGTTGAGAGGGTGATGTGGAGAGAGAAGAGAGCTGAAGGGGGGGGGCAGAAGTGGTACAAGCTTTTATGTGTGTGTGTGTGGGGGGGGGGGGCATTTTGTTTCTGAGTGACTGTTTAGTTTTTTAAGTTCAAAGAATCCTTAAAATTCTGAAAGAAGGAGTTATTCGCCAATTCTGTCTGCTCATTTAAAATGGTATGTGGGGAATTATGTTTGTGGGTAAAAATCTCTAATTGTTCGAGAAGATCCATTTTGAATCCCTTGTCTACAGTGTGTAGGATTTGAAGGTTAGTTTTAATGTCTGTTATGGAATGTTTATTATCTGCTAGATGGGTAGCAAAAGTGGATCTATTTAAGTTGTTTAGGCGAAGTGCATCAGTGTGCTCTTTGTATCGGATCTCAAAATTTCTACCTGTTTGCCCTATGTAGTAGCAGGAGCAGCTGTCACATTTTAATTTATATATACCAGATTTTTGGTAGGGTGTGCTGGCTCTTTTGGTGTTGTGGACTATTTTGTTCTGTATTTTGTTGTTAGTGTGAAAACTTATTTTGACATTATGTGGTTTGAATAGCTTAGCAAGTTTGTATGAGATATTGCCGAGAAACGGCATACCAAACGAATTTGGTTTCTTCTGCTACTGAGGTCTGGCTTGCTGGTTTTGCTTTGTTAGATATAATGTTTTTATCTAATTTATCAATTATGCTTGGGTCAACAACAACTCCTTCTTTCAGAATTTTAAGGATTCTTTGAACTTAAAAAACTAAACAGTCATTCAGAAACAAAATGCCCCCCCCCCCCCCCCCCCCACACACACACACATAAAAGCTTGTACCACTTCTGCCCCCCCCCCCTTCAGCTCTCTTCTCTCGCAACATCACACCCTCTCAACCCCCCCCCCCCCTCTCCTTTCTCCTATACACCCCCCCCCCCCCCCCCCCACCGCCAACTCCTTTTCCACACCCTTTCAAGTACCAGCATCACTTATTATTTCAAGTTAACCATTAACCTCTCATCCCAGACATCATATGCCAAGATCAGCCAATGGAAGGAGCAAGAAATTAGCTGTCATAATACTCTCAATACCAATAATCTTAAATGTAACTGAAATATAATGTAAAAAATCTAGTTTTTTATATACCTGTTAAAATTGCACAGTTAATTTATAAATAAACATTTTACTAGTTTAAGCTAATTTACATTTATTTTCTATGTAATAAAGACAAATCTCTTGTCAATGTGTGTGATGACTAATAATGCCTCTGGTCAACTTGAAATCTTTGATACTGTAATTATATTGCAATCTTTGGCTTGTTTATAATGTGTAAATCCTGTATTCGTATCTGTGGCTAAGTGTGTTCAGCGATGTTTACGAAAAACAAGATATATGTTTCCAACAGTGCCTCATAAAAGTAATATACATCTAGTGAAAGTTTTAACTTGTGAAATTGTGAAAAACAAGACACAATGGTTTCAAAAATACGTCCTAAAAGAGATATATATATACCTGCAGAAAGATTTATCTGTAAGTAACACCTCAAAACGTAAATTAAACTGTAAATATTTCGTGTAACTGTACCACATGTAGTGATTATTTGCTCTTATACGTTAAACATAAATTATGCTGTAAATATTTCGTGTTACTGTACCACATGTAGCGATTATTTGTTCTCGTTTCTGTCTAGCCACAGATGCTCAACCACCCACACAATGGGTACAAAAAAGCACTAAATGTATATACCATCTGATGATGAGTTGCTAGGCAGCTCGAAACCGGTCATGGTTAAATAAAATACATCTACATAAAAGGCGACTGGTTGCAGTAATTTCTGAAAACCGTTTAATAATTTTGCTTTTCCTTGGATAGAGAAAGAGGATGTCATATCACATCCTATGAGGACATGATTGGAAAGGACATATGCACGTTCCAAATAGAAAGTATTATTGGAGAATCACACTCCTCTTGCCTGTTTATGGAAGTACAAGTTGTGTAGTTTATCCTCGGTGCCTTAGGTTCGGTCAATATTCTTGCTCAACACTGCCACTTTGTCAGACTCTGCAACTTGGGAAATAGCAGTTTCCACAACCAATGAATCCGCATCTTCTTCTGCTCGTGGCACTTGAATACCTCCATCCTGAAGACTTCCACATGAGCGTCAAGATGGAACAGTTCTTGTCGCTCTCATTTGCGAGAAACGTCTCCTGAGGGACTGCAGCATTTGTTGTCTTTATCGGAAATGATATCTGATAAAGAACGAGATGTCCTTAGACGTGGAGATCTTTCAGTTAACCATGTTTCCCCGTGTGAAGCATCACTTGCGTAACCATCGAAAATACCTATGATTTGATACCCGTACCGCTTTCTGAAATGGGTTTCATATTTCAGACGGATGGCTACAAACTTACCATTGATATGCGAAACAACGTTGCAGAACAAGTGACCACCTGCTTAATCGCTTGATTTTACACGCACAAATCTTTATACACTGATAAGCCAAAACCTTACCACGTGCTTGATAACTTGTGTGTACGGCACTGGAACGAAATACATCACTTACTTTGCGTATTAGGGATCCGACAGTTAGTTGGTAGGTTTTTAGAGGTATGTGTCATTAGATGTCGACGACAGGTCATGTAATTCGCGTAAATATCGGGCCGCTAATTTGCGTGCGCGTTGATAGCTCCCGATAGGAACTCAGATGGGTTCCATTCATGTAAATCGGTTGAATTTCGTCGCCGAAACATTGTGGGTTCACTATAATGCTCCCCAAACCACTGTAGCACGGTTCTGCTACGAGACATGACAATTATTCTCCTAAAAGATGATATCGGCATCAGTGAAGACATGAAGCATGAAGGGATGCAGCTGGTTCGCAGCTGTCAGCGTGTCTTCGATTACTACCACGGTCCCCAACCACAGGAGAACGTCTCAAACAGCATAATACTGCTCACACAGCCTGAGTCCGTGGCACGATCTGGGTTTCAAGCGCTGTTCAGCTTGGTGACGGCATTTCTGAACACCATCAACCTAGTGTAGCAAGATTGTTATTCGCCCGAAGAGCCGATAGGTTTCCTTTGATCGACAGTCGGATACCGATGGTCCCGTTCCAACTGGACTCGTAACTGATTATGCCGTTGGCTCAACATGTGCTGCAGTCCTCCAACAGTGTAGGGGAAAGTACCCCAAAACGTGATAGCTTGCCTGTTTTTCGCTTTATTTCTTATTGTGTACAAGGTACATTCCAAAGTTAGATCTCATTTAAAAGTATGCACTTTTTCAACTACTTCAAATACCTTTGTCACATTTGTTCAATAATATTTATGTGAAAAATACTGGTTTCACAAAATCGTACACGATCCCGTTTTACCCTACCAAGGGTGGGTAAAAAGGGATAGAGATTCGTATGTTATTAGGTTTTTGCTGATTTTAACATTTGATTTAGTTTTTAGAACAAAAATGGGCTTCGTTTTTATAGGAAGAAACTTTTTAATGAAACACAGAAATCGCATAAAATGTGTCGTCTTCTTCTTCTTCTTCTGCTTTGGAACAGGCTTCGTGGGCCCATCCCTGGCAGCTCGAGCATTGTATGCAGCCTTCTCCAGATTTCTATTCAGTAAACAGAGCGTTGCAGTAAATACGTGCTTCATGTTTTACAGCTTCATCTTATGAAGACTTCGAAAACGTGCAACCTTGGCTGCCTGATGATTTGTTTTTAGGTTTTCTTATGTTAGGTCCATTTTCTTCGATTTTTGCAAATGATGATTGTGGTTTAGTTTCAGGTTCAGAGTAACATTTTTTAACTTTATGTGCCTATTTTGCACCTCCACTTGGTTTTCTTTTACGCCTCGTTTGTTTCGTCCTCGGAACGTTGACGAGATTTGTTTTGGTATCCCTTTCCTTCAGCTTTTGAGTTCTTTCTCGTTCTGATTTGTCGCGCTCTTATTCTTCCAACTGAAGTTTATATGGGCTTCCTGTTATTTGTTGTTTTCCCTCTTCTCCTATTGTGTTTATTTTGAGGTCTTGGTCCAATCATTCGTGGTGGAGGTGGAATGTCTTTGGGTGATACAGAAAATGGCAGTGAAGGACGATATACTAGCCCAAGTCCTTCGTTTCCTGTTGAAGTGGACGGTTGGATAAGTCCTGCGTTTGTGTTAGTGTTATCGGTGCCCCCGTCACTAGCCTAGGTGATTCATTCAATACTGTCTCTCGTGGTTGTGATGACTGCAAACTCTTAGATGCTATGACTGAACTTGAAGATCCTTCGGATCTGGCCTCGTTTTGTTGCAGATTTAATGGTTGTTGGGACGTCATGGTCTGAGCATCCGGCAACGGGTGATCTGTTGGAAGAGAAGGAACGAAGAGATATACAGGAAAAACGACTGTTTTCCTGAACCCATTCGCAGCAGTTTGGACAAGAGCTGCTCGTTGAAATGGTGCATTGAACAGCTTTCCTACTTCGTAGATAGTAATCCCTCTGCCAGGATGGTTGAACATCCACTTGCGAACCTCTTGCTCGTAGAAGGTGCTCAATGGGAACATAACTGTAACATCTAATGGCTGAAGTCTATGCGTAGTGTGGGGAGGCAAAGTCAGCATGATAACATTAATTTCTCTTGCCAGATTGATTAGTTCGATACTTTTAGTGTGGCTGCAGTGACCATCAAGCAACAGCAGAACAGGTCTTTCATGGGAATGATTTGCTATCTGAACGAATTTCTTGAACCACACAATGAATGTTTCCTTGTTTATCCAGCCTGTCTTGTTGTATGCCGCGAAAGAGCCTCGTGGAGTATCATCCATTAGCCTCGGGTTTCCTCTTTGCCTGGGGAAGACAAACATGGGAGGAAGATAATTCCCTGCATCACTTACACTGGTTTCTACTGTGACCAAGACTCCTCGCTCACCTGATGTCAAATTTCCCACTTTCTTTTTACCTCAGAACGCAAGAACTTTAGAAGGCTTGTTAGGAACTGAGATTCCCAGTCTCATCAACATTGTAAATGTCATTGGGAGGAAACTTATACTTTTCATAGAGATACCCCAATAGGTCGTAAGACTATTTCACGGCAACGCGATTGAACCTTTTGCTCAAGCCATCGACGTAGCTTCAGGGTTTCTCAGACTAAGGGTTTTATTTCTTCCAAGAAAGTGGTACAGCCAGTGTTTACCCGCCATTATTTTAACGGTGTTAAAACTGTGCTGAATATTGTTAATTTCAGCTAAATCATAAGCTAGGATTCTCATGTCGGTTAGGTTAATTCCAAAGAGCCTCTCTTCTAATATCAGTACATGTTGAGCTAGCTGTTTTTCCTGATCTGCCAGCAAAGACGTTTTCAAACCTGCCGAGCTTTTTTACAGCAGCCACTTTTGGTGTCAAAGCATGTATGCGTGCTTTTTTCACTTTTCTCTCCAGTGTAGATTTAGGGACGTTAAATGAATTGGCAGCTTTCAAAAAACCCATCCTTCCTTCTAAAACTTCTCGAACAGCCTCTGCCATGCTCTGCTCGTCGCAGCTATTTCTAGATGAAGTTCGCTGATAATAGCGAAGCATCTTGTAGGCGTATTCTGAAACTAAAATAAACTTTTAACTGTTTAAAAATTGCCGGAGAAAATATGGTTAAACTTTAGTTGTGATTATACATAGGCCTATTATAATTCATTACCTATTTCAATTAAAATAACTTAAACACATTGCGAAAACATTAATGGAAATGGTCGGGTAAAACGGGACACATCGAAATTGTATCCCGTTTTGGGCACCCCAAAAGTGTCCCATTATGACAGACCGTGATGCTTTTGACAACATCAATGGCTGACCCTTGAACCGTTACACACTATCAATATTTACATACATGAAATTATTGTTAAGAGCTATGAACAAAACACTGTACTTACGGGAATTGTTCCGAAGAACGGAGAAACACAAGGATAGGTGTTCTACTGTCGAAAAAAGTTCAAAGTAAGTAAAAATCTCACTAGAAAATTTTGAAAAAATATTTCTTCGCGAAACACGTGGCTAGCGTTGAGAGATGGAGGTCAGGAACCAGTTTAGCCTGTCTCCCGCGAGATAACACCAACAGTCGAGCTCCGAGGCTCAATATCCCGTTTTGCCCGCCTATCCCGTTTTGGAGAACTTTCCCCTACCATGAACTTTGTGCTCTGAAACACTTGAGCGTGCACCAACATTTTGCTGTATCGTCCTGTACAGAGGAGAGAAGATTCTACACCCCACGTTTTGTGAAGAGCCGTATGCGTCCTACCATTTAGCACCTGGTGATAGTTTTCCTGTCTTACCTCTTTCTGTAGATGCCATTGATGGTAGCATGTAAACATTTGCCCCCCTGTCCGTGTCTGATCTGCTTACGTACCTAGTTACTGCGTCCGTAGCACAACAGAAGTAAACTGGGAGTGGCTGTCAATGGAAACATTATCAAAGTGGCGGAGGGGATGGCAGCCTCTGCTGTTCGTGACATGTTGGTCGAGGGAGATCTGAAAATAGGTCTACACGCGAAGGTGGGACAGATTTATGTCCAGCGCGGCCAGACAGCGAGGTACCTAACTTCTGCTTAGAAACGTATTTGGCGTGTGTGTAATATTATTTGTGCGCGGTGTTGGTGTTGAAGCATGTCAAACATGAAATAAATATCAAGTGATAAAGTTTGTCACAAAATTTTTAAAGTATCCGTGTTCCCATGCAAGGTATAATGGACACATCCCAAGGAAATGTGTTCTTGGCGTGCTATTTTTCGCATGGTAACTGCACTTTCGCATAGTCTGCACTTAAAGAGACAATTCTAGAACGTTCTGTTGAAAGTTCCTTTCTGCGTCCCATTATCTATGTTTACTAGACTGAGAGCTCATTGAAGTTCACTCTTTGATATCTCTTGCATAACTACATGCCCCCTTCATACGTATAACCGTGTTTACAGGTTTGTTGGCGACCTATGAAAGCCACGTAGTGACAAAAGATTAAATTATGCCACCACAGTCCAAAGGAGCGGCATGCATGGCTTGGAACTAAGCATAACAACGATAAGTTATGTTTTGAACGATTTCATTTTTAAAAAACGTGGAACACTACGCTTAAGTTGAGCATGGAAATGTGAAAACAATATGGCTAATTTGTGTCTGAATCTGATAACTAGTGTTTTTTAATCTCACTTTCAGGGCGTTCGAAAACTCCTGAGCGATCGTGTATGTAAAAGTGTAAAACTTGCCAAATGTTGGACACACATTTCTCGTCTTTCAGAAAAGATCGCTCCTGTAAACATCAGTACATAAATGAAATCGGACTTTTTAAACAGTATGTAAAAGAGTGTATTTTGCCATGTCTCATCCTATGGTAGGTGAGATGCCGCATCATGCGTGGGGGAGATGCCTCATGACTGTATTTTGGAACAGGTTCGTTTAATTATCAAGAAAAGTGTAGCCTAATTGTTTACAACTGGCTTAAGAAGCATGTTTTACAATTGCAAGAAAACTGAAACGATGAAAGAATCAGAAAAATACTTCAATATTGTAAATGTATGTGGTAACCCAAACAGACGTAGAAAATGAATGAAATTGTTCAGAGATATGTACCTAAGTCAACAAAAAAATTACAAAACAAGAAGTATTAAAAGTTTGTTTGCGTAGCCATCCTCCGCAGCAAGCACAGAAATACTTGTTTTGTGAATAAAACGAATAAAACAGTCTTTTCTTGCTGCGACTTCATTTATTTTTGCCAGACGCTTTACGCCTTTTCCTTGCTCTAAGGCATTATCTGTGGTATCTGTAACATACAGTTTTGTTAGTTTTAGATTATCAAATAGTTCATTGTTTTTTATTGTTGATCTATTTTTTGGATTTCTCCTCCTCCTCCTCCTCCTCCTCCTCCTCCTCCTGTAGTGGTTTGTTTGTGGTTATGTTCTCGTAGGCGTTCTAAAAATGCGAGTGGTTTACCCCATATTTCCAGGCTGTCAAATGTTGTTTGCGTCTGGGATCAAATGTTCTACCTGTTTGTCCTATGTATCTGCCTTCACTAGTGTTACACTGTAGTTTATATATATTTGTTTTCATGTATATGCCTCCTTTTTTTTGTAGTTTTCGGGTACATTTTTGTGTAAATAGTTTGTGGTATATGGTATGTGTATTCCCTGTCTTTTGAAAATGTTGTCATGTGCTTAGATACGCTGTTACAGCTAAATGCGATTCATCGGTGCTCCACTTTCCTATCGTTTTTCTGTGCTGTCCTGTAATTGAGAATTATTATTGACTTAATAACTTAGGATAATCAACGCATTACAAGGTTCACCACCTCATTTCTAACCATTATGTTGCAGTAATAATGCTAAACAGATTGTTTAAAGCTTACTGCACAAGGCAAGGCATTAAATTGTACTGGTACAACATCTCTTTATCACTTTCCTACAGTCAAACCTTAACGAATAAAAGATTCTTGACTTTGGAAACTATGGCTATTTCATGTGTATGCATCCATAATCGAAACATTTTGTTGCCACCTACGTTACAACAATAATTCCCTTCGCCGCGTACACAAAACGTAACATGAAAACTACGGGATAAACAACGCTGTCGTCAGACGATCCGTTCCTGAGCACGCAGAGCTCACAACTGACACTACGTCTCTAAGCAGCACGCAGTTCATGCTGGCCTCACTAGATATTGGATAGTAAAAGATGTACGGTACAAGTTAGATGACAGTACAATATAGGCTACTTTCCCCTACCTCCGTGAGAGTCTCAAAGCGGTATTATCTATGAAGGTCCGTGGTGCGGGTGTATAGTGGACCATTGTTTACGAAACATAGCACCTCGATCTGTATGACCTGGAGATGGTGCAGGCCTTGGACCTGCGTACTTCATCGAGGTGTAATCAGTGCCATGTACAATCGTATCAACACCCTCCTATTTATGGGGCTTTCCGTGTTGAGCATTGGGTGAAACTGTTCAAGGCTTGCGTATGCTCGGTTGGCTGTGTGTTCTGTGTGATTCGCCCTCATTAGTCTCCAGTCCATACAGACATTAAGCTACCCAACTTTGACAGAGAAACGTATTGGGCGTGTGTGTGGTGTGATTTGCGTGCAGTTTTGAGGTTTATGCAGTTGTTTCGATTTGCGAGTGAAGGAACTGCTTCGCTGTTGTCAACGTTCCGGTTGCGACCGAACCCTCCTGATCTTATACTACTAGTACAGTCTATGGTTTTCAGCCAGCGACAAACTGTGTGAAACTCGAGTAAAATTTTTATTCCAACGTGTCGACCAAGAGGTCTTACATTTTGTTTATTGTTTCACTTAATGGAGTTTCGTTAAACAGATAGGCGTAGAGCTATTGTTTGCCCTTTGACAAGCCACATTATGGGCCGCCGTTTGCTGCACCTTTCTCTTTTTATCCCCTACCTTTAGCGCAAATTGTGGCTGCGTGCGGCCTGCATCTCGCAAGTACATTATCTCTCTCAGCCCTCTGACGCTGTTAATATTTAGTAAATATCGACATCGACTTCACCTCGTTTCGATTGACTTGGGATTGTTCCAAGCTAAATAAAGGCGATCAACTACTTAGTGCATAGCGACTGACGTATTATATACGGGTTTCGATCGTGAAATACTCTCAATGTGTCATACAAAGCACTGTATTAATGTTAATACTGCCTGCCTTCGATATCGTTTTTAGATCATGATTATATCTGCCAGTCCACAGAAATACTAAGCATTCTCTTCCTTTCCTTGAGGTCGTCAGGCACTGAAGGGGCTAATTTACTTTGCTTTAATTCTGTATTGCATTCTGGATAGTTCCTGGATTATAATTCCAATACATGTTCACTACTGTATTCCATATTGAAGCTAGCTTTTTATTCTTTGACATACTGAGAGCCACCAATCTCAGATACTATGTATCACTATATGAAAATGTACTTTTTTTTTAGAAAACTTTGAAGTTGATACAGCAAAATATTTATGTAAAAAATGGATCAAAAACATGGTCCACAAGTGAACGAAAGTTATCAGGTTTTGAGTGGAGGGAAAAGAGTGCCAGTGAAGTGAAAAGGCAAAAAAAAAAAAAAGAAAAAAAAACTCTGTGATAGTCAGGGTGGGAAGTTACGAGCAGAATCGATTTTCTTGCTATCCGCGACACACCATGCTAGGTCGTCATAAGAAATTCAGTCCTATCAAGGAGGGGTTGTAAATTGGACTGTCTTCATGCAGCCACGGTTTGCACATTACACATTGTACACGGTCAGCTTTACATCGAATTTCAGATTAAATGTTTTTACCCCCCTACACTTTTATCGACTTCGAAACACACATCGTTGACGCAGTGGCGTAGAAACTGCATACAGACCTGAATGCATGGTGTAAATACTGCTGGCATTAGTGATGGTCCTTTGGATATCGTATCGATGTAGTTGTCGGTCTTGCAGCATATACCGGTCACTGCTGGGAGTAGCAGACACTGCATGTACGTTACCTTATGTTGACAGTTTCTCTTCAGTGTTATGCAGTGTAACTTTCTCCAATACGAATGTGCGCCACCTTCTTCGAACACCACAGTAACGGTTGCTGACGGTGACGTTACCCTTTCTCGAAGCCATTACCCAATTGTGGATGAAAGGGTATGTCCTGCAGTTTGACGTTGTAGATAACGATCTTGATCAAAGCGACAAGTGCCTTTTCCAGTACCTTTATCGTGACCGGGCCAAATATCTCACGAAATAATCGTCAAACGAAAAAACTAAAATGGCGCTATGGTTAGCTTGCTAGATGGCGCTGCTATAGGTCAACCGGATATCAATTGAGTTTTTTAAAATGGGAACCCCCATTTTGTATTACATATTCGTGTAGTACGTATAGAAATATAAATATTTTAGTTGGGCCACTTTTTTCGCTTTGTGACAGACGGCGCTGTAATAGTCACAAACATATGGCTCACTATTTTAGACGAACAGTTGGTAATAGGTGGGTTTTTTAAATTAAAATGTAGAACGTAGGTACGTTTGAACGTTTTATTTCGGTTGTTCCAATGTGATACATGTACCTTTGTGAACTTATCATTTCTGAGAATGCATTCTGTTACAGCGTGATTCGCGTGACCGCTACGGTCGCAGGTTCGAACCCTGCCTCGGGCATGAATGGTTTAAGTAGTTCTAAGTTCTAGGGGACTGATGACCTCAGAAGTTAAGTCCCATAGTGCTCAGAGCCATTTGAACCATTTTGAACAGCGTGATTACCTGTAAATACCACATTAATGCATAAATGCTCAAAATGATGTGCGTCAACGTCAATGCATTTGGCAATGCGTGTAACGACATTCCTCTCAACAGCGAATAGTTCACCTTCCGCATTGTTCGCACATGCATTGACAGTGCGCTAACGCATGTTGTCAGGTGTAGTCAGTGGATCAGGATAGCAAATATCCTTCAACTTTCCCCACAGAAAGAAATCCTGGGACGTCAGATCTGGTGAACGTGCGGGACATTGTATGGTGCTTCGACTACCAATCCACCTCTCATGAAATATGCTATTCAGTACTACTTCAACGCACGCGAGCTATGTGCCGGACATCCATCATGTTGGAAGTACATCGCCATTCTATCATGCAGTGAAACATTTTGTAGTAACATCGGTAGAACATTATGTAGGAAATCAGCATACATTGCACCATTTCGATTGCCATCGATAAAATTAGAGCCAATTATCCTTCCTCCGATAATGCTACACCATGCATTAACCCGCCAAGGTCGCTGATGTTCCACTTGTCGCAGCCACAATGGATTTTCCGTTGCCCAATAGTGCATGTTATGCCAGTTTACGTTACCGCTGTTGGTGAATGACGCTTTGTCGCTAAATAGAACGCGAGCAAAAAATCTGTCGTCGTCCCGTAATTTCTATTGTGCATAGTGGCAGAACTGTACAAGACGTTCAAAGTCGTCGCCATGCAATTCCTGGTGCATAAACATATGGTACGGATGCAATCGATGATGATGTAGCATTCTCAACACCGACGTTTTTGAGATTCCCGATTCTCGCGCAGTTTGTCTGCTACTGATGTGCGGATTAGCCGCGACAGCAGCTAAAACACTTACTTGGGCATCTTCATTTGTTGCAGGTCGCGGTTGACGTTTCACATGTGGCTGAACACTTCCTGTTTCCTTAAATAACGTAACTATCCGGCGAACGGTCTGGACACTTGGATGATGTCGTCCAGAATACCGAGCAGCATACATAGCACACGCCCATTGGGCATTTTGATCACAATAGCCGTACATCAACACGATATCGACCTTTCCCGCAATTGGTAAACGGCCCATTTTAACACAGATTATGTATCACGAAACAAATACCGTCCGCACTGGCGGAATGTAACGTGATACCACGTTCTTACAGGTTTGTGACTGTTACAGCGCCATCTATCACAAAGCGAAGAAAGTTGCCCAATTAAACATTCATATTTCTTTACGTACTACACGAAAATGTAATAGAAATGGGGGTTCCTATTTTAGAAAGCACAGTTGATATCCGTTTGACCTATGACAGCGGCATCTAGCGGGCCAACCATAGCGCCATCTAGTTTCCCCCTTGAAGCTAGAAGAGTTTCGTTCTTTGTAGTTTTTTAGTTTGATGGTTATTTCGTGAGATATTTGGCCTGGTCACTATCAATGGACCACCCTGTAGCACGCAGGGTGAGTCATAAATGAGGAAAAATATGTCGTGGAAATTGTCACACACTGAGCTACAAACATAAATTCGTTTTCCGCATGTTCCTATGTCAATAAATGACAGTGCAATTGAATGGTAAAAATTTTGTAGTATGAAGTGGACTTCTGGGTGTTGCTATAGGCCGACATTGGCCAAGGGGACAAATCGGCTACAGGGCACAACATGCGAGGGTTGTAGGTACTCTAGCCACTCAAGAGAAGGCGAGGCATGCGGTGTCAAGCGAAGGTCTGCGTGACACTGCGAGCAGTGACAGCGCCCACATCTATCTCGTACCGGTTACGCTGACTAGTTGGCATAGGGAAAGGAACGTGAGGAGGGGCTGCACTACTGTACATGCATGTTTTATAATGTGGTTTTTGTGTCCCATACTTAGTTTTAAGAAACGAGTACGTAGATGCAGAATACAAAATACAACTGCACAGGTATGTGGCAGTGAATACAAACGAATACAGTACAGCTCTACAAATCGAAACTAACATAGAAACACATAACCAGAAGCTGCAGTGGCGGTTTATAAGTACTGTTCGAAATTATGGCCACGATGTTTGTTTCAGAGTTGAACTCTTCGCAGGAAGGATTGCTGAATACTATCCAAAATGTCTGTATCTCTCTGTATAACATCACAGGCATGTTGTATTCTGCGTTGAAGGGTGTTGACATCAACAACCTCTCCTTCATAAATGACAGATTTCAGATGGCCCCACAAAAATGAAATGCAGCGTATTCCGGTCTGGTGATCTTGCTGGCCATGCTACAGGGCCTCCACGACTGATCCATTTCGAAGGGGAGGCATGCATTGTCCATGTGCCGTCGCACTGTGCCGCTGAAGCGAGCGGGGGCACCATCATGCATGTACCACAGGTTCATAGAGGAGGCCAGACTAGCGCCTTGCAACAGTTCCGGTTATGTAGCATCCAGGAAACGCAGATACCGCTCTCCTGTAAGGCTTTGTGGTAGCGCATGCGGTCCTATAAGATGTTCAATAATACCACACCAGATATTGTGTTGTTGGTACCCTCGTATCACTGAGCCGTGGGGTTTTCTTCCGCCCACTCGTGCCAATTACGCGAATTCACTATACCCTGCTTGGTGGTATAGGCTTCGTCGGTGAACCGTATTGTTCGTGAGAAATGCTGATCCTAGGTCTGACGCCGAGTGAGCAGCGCAGAGGTGTTGTAAAACACGTCATGCACTTCGCGGTTTTACTTCCGCCGTTGACCACTCTTTCCGCTTACAGGACACACATGCCCTAACATGGCACTGTACACTCCTTACCGGCGGCAACGTGTGATTCACAACTTCTGATACAATTTCACACGTTACGATTGGATTTGTTCTTTCCCGTATGTTTCACACGCTGGCAGACACACATCAGCTCATTGGTGTGTCATGTGTTGTATCTATGGATGAATGACATGTCGTGATCGTGTGGCTCGTCGGTATCTCGTTCAGTGGGAAACAGGTGTTTTTGTTTTACGTACACAGTACACCGAGGACAACGAAATTAACAACGGTGCGTCACGTGTTACGCATAGCTGCATGCGGTCCTTGACATATTTTTCCTCATTTATGACTCACCCTATATATGTAATATAGTGTGTATATAGGGCTCTTCCTCGCACACACCGACATAATAACCATCACAAAAGTTGTACTGTCACCTCCATTTTGTTAGTTTGAATTGATGAGATCATAGGATGTGGGGCTGTAATGTCGTCCATACTTCTGAGTAGGATTACTCACTACTACAGGCTAAGCTAGGAGCCAGAAGTGGTAGAAAAGTGAACGAAGGTTAGCGGGTTTAAGGGAGTGGGAAAAAGGTGCCAACCCAAAAAAGCCTGGGCGGATAGAAAGAACAGTAGCGATTTTCTTGCTATCTGTAGCAGACCATGCAATGGTAAGGTTGTAGTTAGTATATTTTATCATACAATGCCGGATACCATTGTCATAGCTTAGGTTGTTATAAGAAACTCAATATTATCAAGGAGGTGTACAACTGAGGATGGGACCTGTGAAGCCTCCTGGGCTAGCTGCAGCGTCTGTGCATAACGGCATTCCTACATTGGCAGATGGTCGGCTGCATACATTCAGCTGGCGTTGGCAATTTAGTGTATTACAGTGGTTCATCAGTATTTATTCCTGTTGGTGAGCTTGTGCTAGGCATAGGTGGTTAACTGTCCTTAGCAAGGAGTGCTTTTGGGCGATTATGTTTCCACTTACGGTTGTGATCGTAGTTTCCAGGTTTGTTTAATTGTCCCAAGTGGCAGTAAAGTTGCGTGGTGAGTTTGTTGGATACCCGTGCCATAGTCTCAATGCGATATTTTCTGTGAAGGTCCCCGTGCATGTGTATCGTGAAGCATTGCACCATGTCCTGTACGACCTGTAGACAGCGCAGGCTTGTTCGAACTGCACAACCGTAAACACGTCATCGAGGTGTAATGAGCGCCATGTACAACCGCATCAACACCCTCCTATTGAGTATGCTTAGCCTGATGAGCATTAGGTAATGCTGTCTGAGCCTCGCGTTTGATCGGTTGGACACGTGTTCTGTGTAGTCCCTCCATGTTAATCTCCAGTCCATCCATACACAGAGACACCTAACTTACGCACAGAAACGTGTAGGGCGTGAGTGTAGTGTTATTTGTGTGCAATGTTGGTGTTTGTGTCGCCGTTAAGGCTTATGCGCGAACAGAACTGTTCTGCACTTGTCAACATTTACTTTAACACGCCATCATTTCAGTTGTGACCGAACTCTCATGAACGTTACCTATTAGTTCAATCCATGCTTTATAACTAGCGACAGATTGCTTAAAAGTCTCATTAAATTCTTACACCAACAGTACTAGAATGACTGTTGATTGTCGACCAATAGGTCGTATATTTTGTTTGTTTTAGTTAATGTCTTTGCGTGGAAAAGGTTGTTGAAGGCTATTGTTTTATTGATGGTGACAAGCCATACTGAGCATACCAGTCTCTCCACCTTGTTTTTGCCTGTGTCTCTGAAAGTGTTCAGACAAAATCCACGGCAAGCAAGAATTTCGCTTTCATACAGCGGCTCGCCGACACCGTTAATCTAGCAATTAACTATATTGAGATTGACTTCTTGGATATTTGGGAATCCAGCCGGATATTCGCGTCGTTCTTGCATGATATTTCACTTTGTGACATGCTGTCTTCTTCAGGTGCTACCTGAGACCTGTCCTTGTGTCGATCGAGTCCAGTATTTATGCCTGGAAGGAGCTGGGAGATCCGTCTTCGGTCCGCGCCCGCCAGACGCGGCTACATAGGCCCTCTCTGGTCGCCGGTGTTCCGACCGCCGTCCGCGCCCCGCCTGGCCGTCATCTGAAGTCGTGCTCTGGGGTGTGTCAAATCTGGTCTCTAATGTCCGACGTCTTGTCTCGCGGCTGCTCGCGGTCTCCGCTTCTATTTCTTGTAGAATCCCGGAGTGTCCTGCGTTGAGTTTTCACGAGCTCAAGTGCTGATTTAGTATCCCGAGTCACGGTTGATTAGATTATCTGTGACCTTAATCTCAATGGCTTCTTTAATTACACTGTCCCAAAATCGTGAGGTCTGCGTCACAATCTTGGTGTCATTGTAATCCATTGAGTGACCAAGTTCCAGACAATGCTCTGTTAGGGCTGATTTAGTTGCCTGTGTGAGTCTGGTGTGTCTCTGGTGTTCTTTACACCTGATGTCCACAGTTCTGGTGGCCTGGCCAATGTACGACATCCCACACTGGCATGGTATGTTGTAAATACGTGGCTTGCGTACCCCAGGTCGTCTTTTACATTCCCCAGCATAGCCCCAATTTTGGTGGGTGGGCAAAATATGCTCTTGATGTCATATTGAAATTGCCACATTTCGACTAACCCGTGAGTGCCCTAGTTGGACTGTCCCAAGCTTAATAAAGGCGATCAACTACTTGGTGCACAGCGACTGACATGTAAACTACCGGTCTGAAGTTGTTGAATATTAGTGATTTTGCGGAAAAAATACAAATTGGATCCAGAACTGTTAGAAATTCTCCTCAGTCAGTTTTGGAAGAATCCTTTATTGAAACTAAATACATCCAGTCAAATTTTACTCTCTTCAAAGTAGCCTTCTTTGGCTTTAATCACAGCTCTGCATACGTGAGGCATTGTTGCTGCCAGCTACATCAGGGTTTTCTCGGTGATATTCCGCCATTCCTCTTGTAGTCTGGTCCAGAGGTGTTGAACGATGGTAATAGGCGTTGATTTAACTGCTCTCTTCAAGTGATCCCAAAGAAGTTCAGTTGGGGGATTGAGGCGGCCAGATCGTATTTTTCAGTTCCTTCTTTATTTCTATATTTGCCGAATACACATTACACAATTTTGAAGTATGTTTAGGTCGTTACCTTACTGTAAGACGAATCCCTAGCCAATCAAACGTCCTCCGCATGGCTTTGCATGATACTGTAGAATGCGATGGTAATCCTCTTTCTACATTGTTCCGTTTATTTGTGGAAGATCATCAGTCTTACCCCTCCAAAACATTATCCAAGACCATGAGGGAACCCCTTCTATGTTTTAATGTTTGAGGTAAACATTGGTGTAACATTCGTTCACCTGCAAACGAGAAACAACCTTGCGTTGCTTTGTGCTAGAGACCTCAAATTTGGATTCGTCTGTAAAAAGTACCTTTTTCCACAGATTTGTTGCCTAACTTTCATGTTGTCTTGCCCAGTGTAGGCTCATCTCCGTATTAATAGCCGTCAATAATATTTTCTTATCCACCACATGTCCGTTGAGGTTCACTGCCTGAAGACGTCTTTTCACAGTACTTACGCTCAGGCCTTTTCCTTATTATGGTTGAGTTCTGCTGATGAAACTGGCGCTGTTTTGAAGCGATCACGATTACTTCTGACTATATATATGTGGTATAGCTTTCTGACGTGACTTTTGGTCTACCCTTTCGAGGTCGGTCCATAATCTGGTCGGCATCCGCGTGCCTCTGCAAGGTATAATGAACACATCCCAAGGAAATATGTTCTTGACGTGCTGTCTGTCGCATACTAAGATCGGCTGTACGTAAAGATAGAATGTCAGAACGTTTTTCTATTGAAAGCTCCTTTCTTCGTGCCATTATCGATGTTTACTACACTGAGTGCTCACTGGAGTTTACTGTTTGATATCTCGTGCATAACTACATGCTCCCCCTTCTAATCTGTAACCCTTTCTACAGATTTGTTGACGTGCTATAAACGCAATCTAGTGAGGAAAGATTATATTATGCCTCCACAATCCAAATTAGCGGCATGCAGTGCTTGGAACGTGAACAGCATAACAGCGGAAAGTTATGTTTTGAACGATTTCATTTTTAAAAACGTGGAACACTACTCCTAAACGTTGTATTGAACGTGACATTCGAATCTGATAACTAGTTATTTTTTATCTTACCTTCAGGGCGGTCGAAAACTTTTGAATTATGGTGTGTATATATAGAGTTTCGATCGTGAAATACACTCATTAGGGCATACAAAGCGCTGTGTTAATAGTAACACTGCGTACTTTCGGCAGCGTTTTGATGTCGGTATTATATCTGCCAGTCCACAGAAATGCTGTTACTAAGTATTCTCTTCTTTTACTTACGGACGCCAGGCTCTGAAGGAGTTAATTTAACTTAACTTTTATTTTGAATTGAATTCTGGATCGTTGCTAGATAGTGATTCCAGCTGATGTATACTACTTCTTTCAACATGGAAAGTAGCATTCTGATTCAACCTTTTGCTGTAAAACTGTCGTCTCTGATTTTTCGAAGCAGTCATCTCTGATTTTATGTATTATTTAAGGAAGTGAATTGTAATTAGCAGGATTGTAGCATTCAGTAGTACTTTGATGTTAATACAGCAACATGTTTACGGCAAAAGGAATTGCATCACAAAAGTGGTCAAAAAGCGAACGAAGGATAACGAGTTTTTGGGCAGAGGGACAAAAGGCCAATTCAAGAGCCTTGGCAGAAAGCAGGTTTGTTCGAACTGCGTTACCCCAGACTGGAGCTGCATCCGTCATCGAGGTGTAATCAGTGCCATGTCCAACCACATCAACACCCTCCTACTCAGTGTGCTTAGCCTGGTCAGCATTAGGTAAAGCTGTTTGAGCCTGGCGTTTGGTCGGTTGGTTACGTATTCTGTGCAGTCCATCCAGTCCAGCCAGACACCGAGGTACCTAACTTCGGCACAGAAACGTATAGGGCTTGTGTGTAGTGTTATTGGTGCGCAGTGTTCATGTTTGTGCAGTTATTTGCAAATGAATCGGAATACTTCGCACTTGTCTATGTTTACTATAACACGCCATCATTCCAGCTGCGACCGAATCCCCATTATCTTTCGCTGTTGGTCCAATCCGCACGTTTGAACTACCGTCAGCTTGCGTAAAAATGGCATTATATTCATGTTTGAGCAGCACTAGAATGACTGTTGATTGTCGACCAAGAGGTCTTGTATTTTGATATAATGAATTTTTATATTGTTCCAATAAATTTCTTAGTTTTACAAAAATTAACTTTTTTTAAACAACGTTTAAACATAATGTTCTAAAAAAGTTTTAGATAGCCTCACAGGCTCTTAGTTGTGGCAAGTCATTCTGATTCTGAAGAGAAACGGGGGTCTGATTGGCAGTTAACGCAGGTGTAAAAGGGGCTGTCGTCTGCACAAGTTGTGTGTGCCCACTTCTTACGGGAACCACATTCGATCCAATCTTGACCCGGTTTGGATGAAGAACCATTTGTAAGACACCAAACCAAACCAGTCCTTGTCAGAGTCTTATTCATGTTTCTTTTTTCAGGCTACACTCATTTTTATCTTGTTTCCATGGTTTGTCGAGCTGTTTTGTTCTCCACCAAATAACTTCAATAGTTTTAATTTGCCTCTCTCTGTCTTAATGGATTCTTTCTCTGCCTCTCATTTGTATCTTGCCCTATTTTATTTTTTATACGAGTATCTGTAAGGGTAATGGGTTTAGGGCAGAGGGGAAGAAGTTCCAGGCAAGTGACAAGGCAAGAAAGCTTTGCCTTAGTCTGGGCGGATAATAAGTGCACTAGCCGGTTTCTTCCTATCTGTGACCTGACACGCAAGGGTGAGTTTATAGTTAATTATTTGGTATCGTGCAGTGCTAGGTACCATTGTCATATCTTAGGTCATCATTAGAGAATCAATCCAATCAAGGAATGGTAATGCTAAGGTTGCGCACCCGTGATGATAGGATCACAATGAGTGCCACCTTTCGTGGTCAGATATTTACCATATCCTGTGAAGTTTGAAAGAATTTCTCGGGGCAGACTTCAGAAAAGAGTCATACATGAGCTCGTCCGAAGTCGCGTATTTGGAATTTCCATATAGTGCTAACATCAGGTGTGTCCTGCCTGTGTTATCACGTCTCGATATACTGAGAGTTTAACAAATTCACAGCTTGCAGTTGTTCCATGAGGTTTAGTTATTTTGCTTTTCCTTGGCCAAAAATAGGATGCGATACCAAATCCTTTGCAGGCATGTTTGAAAAGTGCAAATGCACAGTCTAAATTGAAAGAATCAGTGGAGTACCACACTACTGCTGATTTCCCTCTTCGGTGTTTGTGGAAATACAATTTGTGTAGTTGTTTCCTCGATGTTTCAGGAGCCGTCAATATCCTAGATAAACACTGCCTCTTTGTCAGACTCTGCAGCTTGGGAAATAGCAGTTTCCACAATCAATGAATCCGCATTTTTTTTCTGCTCGTGGCACTTAAATACCTCCATCCTGATATTTCCGCATGTGCGTCATAATGAAGTGGTTCTTGTCGGTCTCATTTGCGAGAAACCTTTCCTGTGTGACTACAGCATTTGTGACTTCATTGAAAATAATATCTGATAATGAACGAGATGTCCTTAAACGGCGAGATCTTTGAGAATACTTCGTTTCCCTTTGTGGAGCATCACTTGGGTGGCCATCGAATATGTATGTGATTTGATATGCGTAGTGCTTTCTGAAATAGGTTTCATATTTCCTACAGCTGGCTAGAACGTTAACTGTTATATGCCAAACAACCTTATAAAAGATGTAAACACCTGCTTAAAAGCTTGTTTGTTCGTCGTTGGAATGAAATATTCACCTGATTCTGCCTATCAGGGAACTGACAAATAGTAGGTAGGTTTGGGGAGGTACACTACCCTCCATAAGGTTGGAAAAACTACTAATTATAGACAATGGAAAGGAAATACAATGGTATAAAAAAGCATTTTATTGTTTCCCAAATGTTTATTAATCTCAAATAATACACAAGAAGACGCAACAATTAAATTTTCGATTCCACAAAATATCCACCCTCTGCTTTCATCACTGCCTTGCACACTCTCGTCATGCGCTGCGTCAGTTTTGCCAAGGTTTCATTTGAAATTAATCTCCATTCTGGCTGCAGGGCCTCCGACAATTGTGACCCACTCACGATTTACCGTTTTCGGATCCTCTTGTCCAATTCATCCCATAGCAGCTCGATTTGGTTACAATCACGGGATTGGGGGCGGCCATTCCATGTTTTTCAATATTTTACGAACCTCTAGAGACTTCACGTGGTTGTGACACGAGCGAGACGTATCTTTCGTGTCGTTGTCACGCTGCAAGACAAACCCTTTCTCAATCAGACGCACACCAGATGTCTTAGCATGTCGCTGGAGAATGGCGTGATAACCCTTCTGGTTCAGTTTTCCATCTATTTTCACCAAATCTCCGACTTTATTCCCTCCAATGGAGCCCCATTCCATCACAGAACCCCCTCCGTGCTTTACAGTAGGAATTATGCACTGAGGATTCAAGCGTTCATGGGGTAAACGGCAACAAATTGATGCCGTTTACTTCCAAATATTTCGAGCTAGGATTCCTCAATGAACAACACTCCCAATGCCCCGCAGTCCAATGTTGGTTCGTCTTAGCCCACTGAATCCATTTCTTCTTGTTAACAGGGCGCTACATTGGTTTCCTTGTTGCTACATAACCTCGGAGGTTGTTGTCTGCCAGGCGTCGTCTCACTGTTGACACACTCACCGGTGTATCCCTCGTTGCGTTTAGTTCAGCAGTCAATTCACGCACAGTTTTTGATCTGTTACGTTTACTGGTCACTACCAAATACATTTCCTGGTTTCTGATATTTTCCTGGGTGCTCCTTGGCGAGGAGATCTGCATGGGAGCCTGTTTCTCGATGCCAGTGTATGGTTTTGACAACTCCGCTGATGGAAATAATAGGTTTCTTTGCTATTTGTTGGATACTATTGCCTTCTTGGTGCAAAGTGATTATCGTTACCCGTGATTCATAAGGAAACTGGCACTTTGGGACCATTTCCGATAACTTTCTTGGCGTGTTATACGCAACTACAAGTGAACAGAAATGTAAACATTGTACCTCTACATAGCCATGCAGTTGACTCGTGCCGGTTGGTAGAACTGCTTGGACAGGGAATGTCTGTTTACATGAAAGGGAGCAATACTAGTATGTTCCACTATGTATGTGTATGTAAAATAATTAAGTGTACAGTACTGAACGCCTCATTATTAACCGTTACTTGAGCTTGCTATTCCGCATTGTAACCAATAACTCACATAGATCACTTCCATCTTTCTCCGTAGTCATACGCAGCGTGGTGTTTCCAAGCTTGTGGAGGACAGTGCGGAGGGAAAGAAGTTCCAGGCAAGTGACAAGACAAAAAACCTTTGCCTGAGTATGGGCAGATAATAAGTGCAGTAGCCGTTTCTTCCTATCTGCGACTGGACATGGAAGGGTGAGGTTACAGTTAATTATTGGATGTCGTGCAATACTTGATGCCATTCTCATATCTTACGTCGTCATTAGAGAATCAGTCCTATCAAGGACAACTGCTAAGGCTGTGCTGCTGTTCTGGTAGGATCGCAATGAGCGACACCTTCCTGCGTCCGATGTTTGCTTTATCCTGTGGCGTTTGCAAGATTTTCTGGGCGCAGACGTTACAAAAAGATCGTACCAGCGCTCATCCGACGTCGCGCTTTTGGAATTTCCATATAGTGCTAACATCAGCTGTTCTCCTGCTTGTGTTATCACGTCTCGATCCACTGAGAGTTTAACAAAGTCACAGCTTGCTGTTGTTCCATGAGGTTTAATAATTTTGCTTTTCCTTTGCTAGACAAAGAGGATGTCATATCACATCCTGTGGAGGCATGATTGGAAAGGACATATGCACGAACCAAATTGAAAGTATCATTGGAGTATCACACTGCTGCTGATTTCCCTCTTGCGTGTTTATGGAAGTACACTGCTGGCCACCGTAAATGCAACACCAAGAAAGACAAGAGGTAGCACAACAAAATTTATTTTGTAGATAATATGTTGACCAAGTATCAAATGATTACGTTTACAGACGTCTGTGACATGCGGTTCCTGCCAGAATCAGTAGCCAGAGTAGCCGCCATTGTTGGAGATCACCGCTGCCACACGTCTCGGCATTGAGTCAAAGAGACGTTGGATGTGTTCCTGGGGTACAGCAGCCCAAGCAGCTTCCACACGTTGCCAGAGATCATCTGGTGTGGCAGCTGGGGATGTAATCCGGGTCACTCGTTGAGCAACCATGGACCACATGTTTTCTATCGGCGAAAGATCCGGAGAGCGAGCCGGCCAGGGAAGCAATTCAATCTGGTTATTGACGAAGAACCTTTGGACAATGCGTGCCACGTGTGGTCGCGCATTATCCTGTTGAAATATGGCTGTGACCGAGCCCTGAAGGTACGGAAGGACAACTGGCTCCAGCACCTCGGATATGTAGCGCCGGCTATTTAAAGTACCGGCAATGCGTACTAGAGGCGTGCCAGAGTAATATCCAATGCCGCCCCATACCATAATACCCGGTGCAAGACCAGTGTGGCGGTGCATAATGCAGCTGTCCAGCATCCTCTCTCCACGGTGTCTCCACACTCGAATCCGACCATCGTGGTGCTGCAGACAGAAGCGTGCCTCGTCAGTAAAGACAACGTTATTCCATTCTGCCGTCCACATCCGTCTGTCATCACACCATTGGCGACGGAGACGGTTGTGGTTCTGCGTCAATGGTAGACGAAGCAATGGACGTCTTGCGGACAGACCACTCTGCTGTCAACGGCGTCGAATGGTACGCGCAGGCACTGGATGATGCGTTACAGACGCAATGTGCTGTGCTATGGTTCGGGATGTCACTGAGCGATCCGTCACTGCCATGCGCACAATTTGCCTATCAGCACGTGCAGTGGTGCACCGAGGTGAATGCGATCGACCACGTCGGTCCGTCGTACCCTCCTGCATCCAACGGTCACATATCCGCATTACAGTTGTTTGGTTTCGTCCAATACGACTAGCGATTTCTCTGTATGATAATCCACAATCTCGGTAAGCCACTATCCTTCCTCTGTCGAACTCGGATACTTGATCAAAAGATGTTCGCTGTTGTCTACGAGGCATAACTGATCGTCTTGTGAAACAGCCACAAGGTAAACACACGTGCCGAACGTACACTCGTCGAAATCGCAAAGCCTTAAGTGGCGCTATGAGGTGGCGCCACAGGCGCGCGTGATGTGCGTCTGCGCTGAAATTCTAATCAGTTGCACATCTCATCGCTGCAAACTCATGGTGTAAATTTCACTTTATTCAGATGCTTCCTTCAGGGTGTTGCATTTACGGTGGCCAGCAGTGTACATGATGTGTAGTTTTTTCGTCGGCGCCTTAGGAGCCGTCAATATTCTTGCTCAACACTGCCAGTTTTCAGACTCTTCAACTTGGAAAATAGCAGTTTCCACAACCAATGAATCCGCATCTTCTTCTCGTCGAACTTGAATACCTCCTTCCTGAGACTTCCACATGGGCGTCAAAATGAAGCGGCTCTTGTCACTCTCATTTGCGAGAATTGTCTCCTGAGGGACTGCAGCATTTGTTGTCTTTCTCGGAAATGATATCTGATAAACAACGAGGTGTCCTTAGACGTGGAGATCTTTCAGTTAACCATGTTCCCCATTGTGAAGCATCACTTGCGTAGCTATCGAATATATCTCTGATTTGATACCTGTACTGCTTTCTGAAATGGGTTTTATATTTCATACGGATGGCTACAAACTTACCTTTGACATGCAAAACAACGTTGTAGAACAAGTGACCACCTGCTTAATCGCTTGTTTTTACACGCACAAATCTTTTATATAACTATTTACACTGATGAGCCAAAACATTATTACCACCTGCTTAATAACTTGTTTGTACGGCAATGGAACGAAATACATCACTTACTTTGCGTATTAGGGATCCGACAGTTATTTGGTAGGTTTTTAGAGGTATGTGTCATTAGATGTCGACGCTAGGTCATATAATTCGCGTAAATATCGGGCCGCTGATTTGCGTGCGCGTTGTTAGCTCCCGATAGGAACTCAGATAGGTTCCATAGATGTACGTCGGTTGAATTTGGTCGCCGAGACATCGTGAGTTCACTATAATGCTCCCGAAACCACTGTAGCACGGTTCTGCTACTAGACACGGACAGTTATTCTCCTAAAAGATGATACTGGCATCGGTGAAGCCTTGAAGCATGAAGGGATGCAGCTGGTTCGCAGCTGTCAGCGTGTCTTCGATTACTACCACGGTCCCCAACCACAGGAGAACGTCTCACACAGCATAATACTGCTCAGACAGCGTGAGTCCGTGGCACGATGCGTTTTTCAAGCCGCTGTTCATCTTGGTGACGGCATTTGTGAAGACCATCGACGTAGTGTAGCAAATTTGTCATCCAGCCGAAGAGCCGACTCATTTCCATTGATTGACAGTCGAATCCCGATGGTCCAGTGCCAACTGCACTCGTAACTGATTATGTCGTTGGCTCAACATGTGTACACGTAGTAGTGTTCTGCTGCAGTTCTCCAAGTTCAACGATGTACCATGAACTTTGTGCTCTGAAACAATCGGCATTTTGCTGTATCGTCCTGTACAGAGGAGAGAAGATTCTACACCCCACGTTTTGTGAAGAGCCGTATGCGTTCAGCCATTTAGCGCCTGGTGATAGTTTCCTTTATTACCTCTTTCTGTAGATGCTATTGACGGTAGCATGTGAACATTTGCCCAGCTTCGCCATTTACGAGATACTCGTTCACAGGGTCTGTAGCAAAATAATCTGCCATTTGTCGATGTCGCTTATTTCTGTGGATTTCCCCTACTCAGCCTATATCTTCGCTAAGCTGATACCCCGTCCGTGTCTACTCTGCTCATAATCTTCGTTACTACGTCCGTAGCACAACACAGGAAAACTGAGAGCGGCTATCAACGGAAATATTATGAAAGTGGCGGAGGGGATCGCAGCCTCTGCTGTTGACGACATGTTGGTCGAGGGAGATCTGTAAATACGTCTATACGCGAAGGTGGGACAGATTTATGTCCAGCGCGGCCTGACATTGAGGTACCTAACTTCTGCAATGTGTGTGTGTGTGTGTGTGTGTGTGTGTGTGTGTGTGTGTGTGTAATATTATTTGTGCGCGGTGTTGGTGTTGATGCAGTTGCGTCGGTTTGAGAATGAACGGAACTGCGAACTGATTAGCACTTATCGACGTTTACTGTAACACGCAGTCGTCCACTGCGACTGAAGCCCCATGATCTTTTACATGTTAACTAATGACAAACTGCCTACATTCACTATCGATTTAATTTCATGACTGTATTAGCCACTCCTGTGTAATTCTATTACTAAGTATTGTCTTGTTTCTTTATGTTCACTAAGCTCTAATGGAGCTAAAGGTAAAACAGTTACAGCCCTCTGTCACAAAAATTAAGTCTTTTGACCCGGTTTCGACAATTCTATGAGAGTTACCATCAGAAATTAAACATTCAAATTGGCCTATAATATAAGTACAAAATTATGGGGAAAATGTATTTATATAGAAGTGTAAGTACTGACCATCAGTACAAAAAAGAAACAGCACTTACATGTCAGGTATGAAATAAATATAAAGCGTTAAATTTTGTCACAAAATTTTTAAAGTAGTATGAAAGGAAAGCAAGCCACTACAGGCTGCCAGCATATGTCGAGCTGCCAGCAAATGTCGAGCTAGGGGTACCATCAGTTGAGGCGCCCGCTTTAACAACTGCGGGCAGGTGAACATTGCACCACGAGTGCCATCTAGTAGCCACAAGTTCAAACTGGCTACTTAACATTCAAATAAAGACAGACGAATATTTATTTTGTTTGACAGCAGTCGACAAGGTAACTTTTTGTCTGCGTCAGAGCTAAGAAGCACAGTTTAAAGGATGAAAACACCATTATATAAAATACAAAGAAGGCTGAATGACACAGCCTGTAGAAAAAGAATGACGTGAAATGCAGCCAATATTAAACATTTAATAAACGAAAATTTATGAGTCGACTTAGATAAAAAGAAAAATAGAGGCATGAGGAAACACGAAACCAAATATACCGTTATATATTTACCGTTATATATTTACAGTATACGTGACATGTAAATATTGTTTCTTTCTAGTATTGTTATCCCGTACTTACACTTTTATACAACAAAATTTTCCCCTAATTGTATACTTGGGTTAGAGGCCAATACGAATGTTTAATTTCTGATGAAGGCACTCGTAGAAGAGTCGTAACAAGGTCAATAGACGTACTTTTGCGACCGAGGGTTGTAATTGCTTTATCTTTAGTTTGTAAATGGTCGCTGACTACGCAGCCATGTTTAAAACTGTAATGGAGCTAGTTTACTTTGTTTCAATTTTGAACTGAATTCTGGATTTTGGCTGGATTGTAATCCCACTTGATGTTAATATCTTCATTCATTATGGAAGGAAGCATTCCTACACGAAGGTCTTGGTGGCCGAGCGATTCTAGGCGCTTCAGTCCGGAACCGCACGACTGCTACGGTCGCAGGTTCGAATGCGGCCTCGAGCGTGGATGTGTGTGATGTCCTTAGGTTAGTTAGGTTTAAGCAGTTCTAAGTTCTAGGGGACTGATGACCTAAGATGTTAAGTCCCATAGTTCTCAGAGCCATTTGAACCATTCCGACACATTTATATTCTGCGTTACAGCCATCTCTTATTTTACATCTCTCTCTATGAACATTAATTTTCTTTAGCAAGTGTTCACCTTTCACTGAGAATATGAAGTTAACACGGCATAGTATATACACAATCAAATTGGATCGCGAAAGTGGTTGAAACGACAACTGAGGGTAATAGGTTTAATGCGGGGGGGGGGGGGGGGGGGGGAGTGACAGGCGAGTGGTGACAATGCAAGAAACCTTTGCGTTAGTCTTGTCAGTTAATAAGAGCAGTAACCGTTTTCCTCCTATCTGCGACAGGCCGTGCAAGTATTAGGTTAAAGTGAATTATTGGGTATCGTGCAATGCTTGATACCATTGTCATATCTTAGGTCGCCATTAGAGAATCAGTCGTATCACGGATGGGTACTGCCAAGGCTGGGCAGTTTCGTTGGTAGGATCGCGTCCGATTTTGGCCTTATCCTGTCGCGTATGGAAGATTTTCTGGGCGCAGACGTTACAAAAAGGTCGTACCTGAGTTCATCCGAAGTCGCGCGTTTGGAATTTCCATACAGTGGTAACGTCAGCTGTTCTCCTGCCCGTGTTATCACGTCTCGATGCACTGAGAGTTTAACAAATTCACAGCTTGCTGTTGTTCGATGAGGTTTAGTAACTTTGCTTTTCCTTGGCCAAAACGAGAATGCGATACCAAATCCTGTGCAGGCATATCTGAAAAGTGCAAATGCACAATCTAAATTGAAAGAATCACTGGAGTACTACACTACTGCTGATTTCCCTCTTCGGTGTTTGTGGAAGTACAATTTGTGTAGTTGTTTCCTCGATGTTTCAGGAGCCGTCAATATCCTGGATCAACACTGCCGCTTTGTCAGACTGTGCAACTTGGGAAATAGCAGTTTCCACAATCAATGAACCCGAATCTTCTTCTGCTCGTGCCACTTGAATACTTCCATCCAGAGATTTCCGTAGGAGCGTCAAAATGAAGCGGTTCTTGTTGCTCTCATTTGCGAGAAACCTTTGCTGTGTGACTGCAGCATTTGTGACTTCATTGAAAATAATATCTGATAAAGAACCAGGTGTCCTTAAACGTCGAGACCTTTGAAAAAGCTTTGTTCACCTTTGTGAAGCATCACTTGTGTGGCCATCGAATATGTATGTGATTTGATATGAGTAGTGCTTTCTGAAATAGGTTTCATATATGTTACAGCTGGCTAGAAAGTGATCTTTGATATGCCAAACAACCTTATAAAGGATGTAAACACCAGCTTAAAAGCTTGTTTGTTCGTCGTTGGAATGAAATATCCACTTGATTCTGCCTATCAGGGAACTGACAGATAGTTGGTAGGTTTGGGGAGGTACACTACCCTCCATAAGTTTGGAATCACGTAGTAATTATAGGCAATGGAAAGAAAATACAGTAGTATAAAAATGCATTTTGTTGTTTTCCAAATTTTTATTAAGCTCAAATAACACACAAGAAAGCGCAACAGTTAAATTTTCGATTCCTCAAAATAGCCACCCTTTGCTTTCATCACTGCCTTGGACACACTCACCATGCGCTGCGTCAGTTTTGCCAAGGTTTCAGTTGGAATTAATCTACATTCTGGCTGCAGGGCCTCCGACGATTGTGACCCACTCATGATTTCCCGTTTTCGGATCATCCTGTCCAATTCATCCCATAGCAGCTCAATTGGGTTACAATCACGGGATTGGGGGCGGCCATTCCATGTTTTTCAATATTTTACGAACCTCTAGAGACTTCACATGGTTGTGACTCGAGCGAGACGTATCTTTCGTGTCGTTGTCACGCTGCAAGACAAACCCTTTCCCAATCAGACGCACACCAGATGTCTTAGCATGTCGCTGGAGAATGGCATGATAATCCTTCTGGTTCAATTTTCCATCTATTTTCACCAAATCTCCGACTTTATTCCCTCCAATGGAGCCCCATTCCATCACAGAACCCCCTCCATGCTTTACAGTTGGAATTACGCACTGAGGATTCAAGCGTTCATGGGGTAAACGGCAACAAATTGATGGCGTTTACTTCCAAATATTTCGAGCTAGGATTCCTCAATGAACAACACTCCCAATGCCCCGCAGTCCAATGTTGGTTCGTCTTAGCCCACTGAATCCATTTCTTCTTGTTAACAGGGCGCTACATTGGTTTCCTTGTTGCTACATAACCTCGGAGGTTGTTGTCTGCCAGGCGTCGTCTCACTGTTGACACACTCACCGGTGTATCCCTCGTTGCGTTTAGTTCAGCAGTCAATTCACGCACAGTTTTTGATCTGTTACGTTTACTGGTCACTACCAAATACATTTCCTGGTTTCTGATATTTTCCTGGGTGCTCCTTGGCGAGGAGATCTGCATGGGAGCCTGTACTCGATGCCGGTGTATGGTTTTGGCAACTCCGCTGATGGAAATAATAGGTTTCTTTGCTATTTGTTGGATACTATTGCCTTCTTGGTGCAAAGTGATTATTGTTACCCGTGATTCATAAGGAAACTGGCACTTTGGGACCATTTTCGATAACTTTCGTGGCGTGTTATACGCAACTACAAGTGAACAGAAATGTAAACATCGTGGCGTGTTATACGCAACTACAAGTGAACAGAAATGTAAACATCGTACCTCTACATAGCCATGCAGTTGACTCGCGCCGGTTGGTAGAACTGCTTGGACAGGGAATGTCGGTTTACATGAAAGGGAGCAGTACTAGTATGTTCCACTATGTATGTGTATGTAAAATAATTAAGTGTACAGTACTGAACGCCTCATTATTAACCGTTACTTGAGCTTGCTATTCCGCATTGTAACCAATAACTCACATAGATCACTTCCATCTTTCTCCGTAGTCATATGCAGCGTGGTGTTTCCAAGCTTGTGGGGGGCAGTGCGGAGGGAAAGAAGTTCCAGGCAAGTGACAAGACAAAAAACCTTTGCCTGAGTATGGGCAGATAATAAGTGCAGTAGCCGTTTCTTCCTATCTGCGACTGGGCATGGAAGGGTGAGGTTACAGTTAATTATTAGATGTTGTGCAATACTTGATGCCATTCTCATATCTTACGTCGTCATTAGAGAATCAGTCGTATCAAGGACAACTGCTAAGGCTGTGCTGCTGTTCTGGTAGGATCGCAATGAGCGACACCTTCCTGCGTCCGATGTTTGCTTTATCCTGTCGCGTTTGCAAGATTTTCTGGGCGCAGACGTTACAAAAAGATCGTACCAGAGCTCATCCGAAATCGCACTTTTGGAATTTCCATATAGTGCTAACATCAGCTGTTCTCCTGCTTGTGTTATCACGTCTCGATCCACTGAGAGTTTAACAAAGTCACAGCTTGCTGTTGTTCCATGAGGTTTAATAATTTTGCTTTTCCTTTGCTAGACAAAGAGGATGTCATATCACATCCTGTGGAGGCATGATTGGAAAGGACACATGCACGATCCAAATTGAAAGTATTATTGGAGTATCACACTGCTGCTGATTTCCCTCTTGCCTGTTTATGGAAGTACATGATGTGTAGTTTTTTCGTCGGCGCCTTAGGAGCCGTCAGTATTCTTGCTCAACACTGCCAGTTTTCAGACTCTTCAACTTGGAAAATAGCAGTTTTCACAACCAGTGGATCCGCATCTTTTTTGGTAGATTTGTGGAGGTATGTGTAATTAGATGTCTACGCCAGGTCAGTAATTCGCGTAAATTACGGGCCACTGATTTGCGCACTCGGTGATGGCGCCCGACGGCGAGCCAGATGGGTTCCATAGATTTACATCGGGCGAGACATCAACGTGAGTTCACTATAATGCTCATCACGCTATAGCACGGTTCTGCTCCGAGACACGGACAGTTATACAGCTGAAAGCTGACATAACCGTTGGTGAAGACGTCAAGCATGAAGGGATGCAGGTGGTTCGCAGCCGTCGACTTGCCTTAGATTGATACCACAGTTCCGAAGCCCAGGAGAATGTCTCCCACAGCACAATACTGCTTCCACCAGCCTGCGTCCGTGGCTCACTGCAAATTTCGAGCCGCTGTTCAGCTGGATGAAGTTTCATTTCATTGAATGACTTTCACATACAAAATTAAAAGGAATTACTTTGGCTTTAAGTGTATGAACGCTTAGTAATGCCTGTAACTGAAAACAAGTCGATGCTTTTGTAGCATAAAATTTCATGCTCTTTAACTTTCATAACTTGACATTTTTCATTTGGAGTAGCCGCTTTTGAGTTATACTCTTTGGAGCCAACTTTTTAGACTAGTTGGTAAAAACGAACGAACTTTGACTACAGATTGCAGTCAAACTGGTGCTCCGCTTTTGAAATTTAAGTAGGTCAGTCGACGCAACATTAAATGATGCAAAAATGTCCAGCGGCTTTTGGCGTTAGAACTTGGGTTCGACATACTCTCAACTATACGCGTAAGATAAAATAATGTTCTTCTACTTCGTTTTTAGGAAGCAAGAATAGCCCCGTTATTGGACCAAATACTGTGTTCCTGAAACTGTTACGCCAGACCCTATTGGGAGAAAGAATTTTGGTTTGCTTGTGCGGCAAATAACGGTATCGACTGTGCCGCATTTCGATTGACCCGTTTGTGCCCTACTTTAACTGCTCCAATCGTAGCGAAGGTGATAAACTACCTGTTTCATGGCGACTGGGGGTTATAGTTATACGATCCTGAAGTACACTCACTATGGCATACAAAGCATTGTCTTGATGTTAACACTTCCTACCTTCGGTATCGTTTACACATCATGATTATATCTCCCAGTCTAAGGAAGTAGTGTTACTAAATATCCTTATGTTTTCCTTATGGTCTCTAAGCTCTGATTTAGCTGCTTTACTTTTCTTTAGTTCTGAATTGTATTCTGGATTGTGGCTGGATTGTAAATCCAGTTAATGTTAAGGTGCTTCCACAGGATGCCTTTTTTGTGTTTAACTGTGCACATGTGCAAAAATTTCCAGTAGCGGCACTAGGCATGCGCATATGTGCTAGCGCAGTATTCTGGAAATGGAGACTGTGGGTAAAGCGCATTGTTTCCCGCTTTCGGTGGGAATCTTTCAGCTTTTTAGCTGATGACAGCCAGCTGGGGCCACTATGTGTTTTTTCAGTAAAAACACTACCAATCGCCGTTATATAGAATTATTTCTAGGCAACCAGTTTCGACGTTACACTAAGTCATCTTCAGTCCAAAACTGCTCCAATCCAGTAACCTTCGTGTTACAAATATAGAAATGCCTCTAACTGGTCTCGTAATAGCTATTACAGGCATACGTGCTCGTTGGACAACAGTCAGCAACTGTTTACTCCACCAGAAGATGGAGTTACATCCATTAAATGTGTGTGTGTGTGTGTGTGTGTGTGTGTGTGTGTGTGTGTGTGGTGTGTGTGGTTTGTTGAGGCTATGCTGTAATGCGAATTATTTCCAATAAAGTCTGTTGACTTCGAAGGAAACACGTTTAGGTTTATACATGTTTTCAGGCAAAGAGAAAAGTTGTGTGGAATACCGCTCTGAAGCTTGTTTGAATAAAAATTCAAGATGTGTCGCCCTGAGCGTCACGTATCAGATAAAATGTCTCTCATCAAATTCGTTTCGATGTAGGAAAACTGAGAAAAATAAGGCAAAGATTCATGAAAAGTGTATATGAAAACTGTAGACGAATATTTATATTATGGCGACGTAAAAGCACTACTGAGGAGCCTGATAGCTGAACAAAAGAAGTGAAGGGTTGTGTGTAGCTCCTCATCAAACTACTAAAAATATAAATGAATCATACTTATGAGGAAGAAAATACAAAACTGAATAACACAACGTCCGTTCTAGTGAATTCTGTCATCTATGAAATTCGCAAATTTGTCGAGTCCGAGGATGTTAATTTTCATCACATTTCATGATTAAATACAAATGACGCATTGAACGTAAATTAACCTTCACACAACAACTAATAACCTTCCTTAAGTATTTCTCAGTTTCAGGAGTAGTCACTTTTATTTTTATTTATTTATTCTTGTTCCGTTGATCCAGTATGCAAGAGAATTGCATGGATTTGGAACTAGCCATAATTATACACCACAACAGTACTTACTGTTGCTAATAGGTATAGATTGTAATATTGTATAGGAACAAAATACGCCAATAATTACAAGCTTAGGCATTTCCTACAGCGAATCTTTTGCAGAAGCTCGAAATTTAGCGCGGACTTCAATGCGAGACGCCTATAACAGTTTCCACAACGAAACGTTGTCTTGAAACCTGGCAGAAAATCCAAAGAGATTCTGGTCGTATTTGAAGTATGTTAGCGGCAAGAAACAATCAATGCCTTCTCTGCGCGATAGCAATTGAGATAGTATCGAAGACAGTACTGCCAAAGCAGAGTTACTAAACAGTCCTCCAAAATGCCTTCACAAAAGAAGACGAAGTAAATATTCCAGAATTCGAATCAAGAACAGCTGCCAACATGAGTAACGCAGAAGTAAATATCCTCGGAGTAGTGAAGCAACTTAAATCACTTAATAAAAACAAGCCTTCTGGTCCAGACTGTATACCAATTAGGTTCCTTTCGGAGTATGCTGATGCATTAGCTCCATACTTGACAATCATATACAACCGTTCGGTCGACGAAAGATCCGTACCCAGGTCACACCAATATTCAAGAAAGGTAGTAGTAGTAATCCACTAAATTACTGGCCCATATCGTTAACGTCGATATATAGCAGGATTTCAGAACATATATTGTGTTCGAACATTATGAATTACCTCGAAGAAAACTGTCTATTGACACACAGTCAACATGGGTTTAGAAAACATCGTTCCTGTGAAACACAACAAGCTCTTTATTCACATGAACTGTTGAGTGCTATTGACAAGGGATTTCAGATCGATTCCGTTTTTCTGGATTTCCGGAAGGCTTTTGACACTGTACCACACAAGCGGTTTGTAGTGGAATTGCGTGCTTATGGAATATCGTCTCAGTTATGTGAATGAATGGATTTGTGATTTCCTGTCAGAGAGGTTACAGTTCGTAGTAACTCACGGAAAGTCATCGAGTGAAACAGAAGTGATTTCTGGCGTTCCCCAAGGTAGTGTTTTAGGCGCTTTACTGTTCCTTATCTATATGAGGGATTTGGGAGACAATCTGAGCAGCCGTCTTCGGTTGTTTGCAGATAACGCTGTTGTTTATTGACTAATAAAGTCATTAGAAGATCAAAACACAATTCAAAACTATTTATAAAAGATATCTGTATGGTGCGAAAATTGGCAGTTGACTCTAAATAACGAAAAGTGTGAGGTCATCCACATGAGTGCTAAAAGGAACTCGTTAAACTTCGGTTACACGATAAATCAGTCTAATCTGAAAGCTGTAAATTCAACTAAATACCTAGGTATTACTATTACGAACAACTTAAATTGGAAGTAACACATGGAAAATGTTGTGGGGAAGGCTAACCAGAGACTGCGTTTTATTGGGAGGACACTTAGAAAGTGTAACAGACCTAGTAAGGAGACTGCCTACGCTACGCTTGTCCGTCTTCTTTTGGAATACTGCTGCGCGGTGTGGGATCCTTACGAGATACGACTGACGGAGTACATCGAAAAAGTTCAAAGAAAGGCAGCACGTTTTGTATTATCGCGAAATATGGGAGAGAGAGTCACACAAATGATACAGGATTTGGGCTGGAAAACGTTAAAAGAAAGGCGTTTTTCGTTGCGACGGAACCTTCTCACGAAATTCCAATCACCAACTTTCTCCTCCGAATGCGAAAATATTTTGTTGACACCGACCTACATAGGGAGGAACAATCACCACGATAAAATAACGGAAATTAGAGCTCGTACGGAAAGATATAGGTGTTCATTCTTTCTGCGCGCTATACGAGATTAAAATAATAGAGAATTGTGAAGGTGGTTCGATGAACCCTCTGCCAGGCACTTAAATGTGATTTGCAGAGTATCCATTTAGCTGTAGATGTAGAAGGAGAAAGAGATATAAAACAATCAAATAGTAAATTACAATCCTTCCACAGTACAAGCTACAAATTTGATAGAATTAAAATGCTCTGTTTTGAAATGAGGAATAAATAATTCAGACGACTGTATACGTTGCCAGTTACCAGCTAAGAAAATTTTATTGCCAACATTTTCGCTAAAGTTTCCCAAGCAGTAAATCTAAAATCTCGTTGCGGCCTCCTCCTGAAATCTGCAAACATATAGTCTTCATAACTTTGTATTTCTCGTGCCTCTGTTGATTATACAGGATGTTTCAGAAGTTATGGTCAATAATTCACACATGGAAAATACTGGCCAAAAGTAGCTAAAAAGCTCTAATAAACATGGGTCCACAAAGCAACCGTTGCCGATGTACAACAAATTCTCTTTTGCAGTTCATTATTGTCTAGGAACACATGGCGTCTCCGAACGTTAAAGTAGGTGTTCGAAATGTTGTCCATGCGTCTGAATGCAACATTGAATTCGTCTGTGAAATAAGTTGTAGGTCCTGTCTGGCATTCCTGGGGAATTCTGTAAATGTTGGAAGGCTGCAATCCGAAAGTGTAATTCCTCAAGAGAGTTGACCACGGTAGCGTAGACCAGGTTTTTAACATGATTGCACACATACAAATGCATGAGATTTAAATACGGAGACTCTTGAGGCCATAACACAGGCCCTCCTGTAACTATCCTGTGTTGACCATATGTCAGAGTTAAAATCCGGCACTCGTAAATGAACATGTGCTGTAGCACCGTCATGCATGAACGATATGTTCAGGGCATTGGTTCAGTCGAACATCATCATATACACCTGGAGGTACAGTCCGCAGAAATCACGCGTACTGCTGTCCGGTTAGTCTCTGTGGTAGCACGTGTGGTCCAGTTATGAGGTCTCCGAGCAGTCCTGTCCAGAATAAGTAACGCTGCTGGTGTCGTGATACGTGTGTTGCATTAGGATTGACATCGGCCCAATTGTGACAGTTATGGTAGTTAAAAATACTGTCACGAGTAAATCCAGCCTCATCCGTGAACAGAATACTGCTTACTAACAGGGGATTCAGGGTACACTGTTGTTGCACCCATGAGCAGAAATTCTCTCTAGGAGGGAAGTCTGCATTTTTGAGTGTTTGCGCTCGCTTGAGATGATTTGGATCGAGTACTTGCCGATGTAAAATCCGCCACACACTGCTATGACCCAGCGTAACAATCCTCTTGCTGAAGTACTCGGACGTTCGTGTACAATGCGTAACACCCTTTCTTCAGCATGAGGGATTATGGATTTGGTCGATCTTCTCGTACATGGTGTGCGAAGCTCCCGATTTCTCTAAGGCGCTGATGTAACTGTTTGGGCTGCCTGCGTACTCTCCATTGGTGTAACCTCTGTCCACGATGCCTTCACGTTCCGTAACTGATCGTGAGGCCGGTACGGCACAGTGCACTGAGGAGGAAAGGGAAGTAGTTGCGCATGCCAACGTAAATACCGCGGTATCCAGGGGCGTTCACTGTTGGTTCCCAACTCGAATTAATGCGATATGTCGGTAACGGCTGATTTGTGGACCCACGTTTATTGGACCTTATTAGCTACTTTCGGCCTGAACTTTCCATGTGTGAATTATTGACCATCACTTCTGAAACACCCTCTGTACTTCTTTACTTACTGTCGCTTTTGCATTTTTTTTTTCTGTCACCTTATCATCACAGTAAACACAACGAAAGCTCCCAAGCAAAGAAGGGGGCTTATAGCAGACTCGTTGCGCAATGAGGCAGTGTGTGGACACCAGAACGGCCATGCGTACGTGCATTCTTTCCACAAATTCGTGTGCATGCCCTTTTATTACCGTGCACCTGGGGTTGCGCACGACGAAAGAGGCAGTGTGGGGACATACCTTTAATTACTTTACTCATTATGGAAGCAAGGATTCTGATCCATTCATATGCTGTGAAGCAACCGTGCATTATTTTATATATCACTTATGAAAATAAATTTTCTTTATCAGGAGTTTGGTTTTCACTAAGACATAGAGGTTGCCACAGCAAAATATTTACGTCAAGAAGCGTTGGATCACAAAAGTTGTCGAAAAGAGATGAAGGGCAACGGGTTTAGGGCGGAGGGAAAAAACTGCCAGGAGGGTTCCAAAGCAAAAAAAAAACCTACCATGTTCTGGAAGGGTAAAAACAGCAGTAGCGCTTTTAATACTATCTGTGACAGACCATGCAAGGGCAAGGTTGTAGTTAGTTATTAGGTATCTTGCAATGCTTGATAACATTGTCATGGCTGAGGTCGTCATAAGAGAATCAATCCTATCAGGGATGTTACTGCTAAGGCTGCGCACGTGGGAAGTCTCCTGGGCTAGCTGCAACATCTGTGCAATACTGCTTCCTTGCATTGCTGGATGGTTGGCTGGTTACATTCGGCTGACGATGCCAACTGTTTTTGCTGTGATACAGGGGTTTACTATTATTTGCTTTGTTTGTGATCTTGTGTTAGGCATAGCTGTTTAATTGCCCTTGGCAAGGATTGTTTTTCGGCGAATATGTTTTCACATACGGTTGTGATGGTAGTTCCCCAGGCTTGCGATGAGGGGATTGTTAGTGTGTGTTGAGCGCGTGTGCAGTCGTGTGGCGAGTTTCCGGGATACCTCTGCCATACCCTCAGTGCGGTATTTGCTATGAAGGGCTGCAGTTAATGTGTACAAAGTATCATGGAGCATTACTTGCGATACGTAGCTCACTGTCCTCTATGACCTGCGAGCGCCACAGGTGTGGTAGAACTGCGTAACCCCAACTGGAGTTGCATACGTCGTCGAGGTTTAATCAGTGCCATGTACAACCGCATCAACACCCTCCTATTCAGCGTATTCTGCCAGATGAGCACTGGGCAGAGCTGTTTATGCCATGCGTTTGTTCGGTTCGTTTTGTGTTCTGTGTGGTCCCTCATGCTAATTTCCAGTCCAGCCAGACACCGAGGTAGCTAACTTCCGCACAGAAACGTGTAGTGTTGGTTGTGTGCAGTGTTCGTGTTTGTGCGGTTGTTTCGGTTTGTGAGTGAACACAACTGTTGAACAAAACTGTTTCACACTTGTCGATGTTTACTTTAACAAGCTATCGTTCCAGTTGCGACCGAACCCCCATGACCTTTTACTATTAGTTGAATCCGCGCTTTTTAAACAGCGACAAATCGCGTCAAATTCTTATCCCAGCATTACTATAATGCCTGATGATTGTTTACCAACTGGTCTTATGTGATTCTTGAGTTTCTCCCGGCGTATTTGATAATCAAAATATCCACGGGTGTACTGCCGGTCTACAGTGTCCAACGGGCACAATATTTCGGCGATCATACATGTCTTCATCATCAGGTGAACTGACGGACTGAGCTCCTGTGAACGTGCCGGTACGGAGATCCGTACGCTATGGCTGCTCAGGGGGAACTGGGTTCGGTCGCGGCGGCGGCCGATTTAAATACCCTCCGCCCGCGGCGCACTCCCTCCGCCGTCCGCGCCACGGTCGCGCGGTGGAACAGATTGCGACGGCGTCTGAGATGACGTCGGTGTGATGGCTCTGTCCGCCGTGGTCGTCTTAACTATACGTTTGGTCGATTTACTCTTGATTAACCCAATCGCTGGTTCCCAAGCCTTGCTAAGATTATAGCCACAGTCACCTTTCAAAACTTTTGTTGATGGGTACCCTAATTTTCAACACATTCACTCCAAATGTATACTTTTTGTTTCAATAAAAATCATCATGCAGAAACAAGGAACTGATGAACAGATAGCGCAGCCTGCTTGCGTATGTGACTCACGTAGGAACCAGTGGGGAAACAGGAAATCGTACAAAATGAGCGGAATACAGGACTGACTGGTCTGTCCGCTTGCATGTATGTGGCTCACAAAATACATAAGTGATAAAACGACATACAGAAGAATAAATAGAAAATATTAACAAAAATGTTTCAACAGAAATGCCTAAAAGACCAAATGAGAGTGAGCATAATAACAAAAATACAAATAAAAGGGGGATGAATGATATAGAAAATTCATGTCCCATAACTAAGCAATTAGCTGAAGACAGCTGAAGAATGGTAGAAAAAAGTTGCAAATGCTATAATCGGAAATCATATATAGATATGTATTGTATAATATCTGTATGTAAGAAGTATTGACCCTGGCTGTTGAGACACTTGTCCCACTGTGACACAAGGCGGTGAATGGCTGTCTCATAAAATTCCTGGGGCTGCGATATTAACCAGTTCAGCACGTACAGCTGGATGACGTCATCCGAGGTGAGTTGTTTGCCCCTCAGAAGTCTTTTTAAGGGGACCAAAAAGGCGTAATCACAGGAAGGGTGGCCGAGAACCTCCCATTTGAATTTCTGCAGGAGTGCCGAGATTATGTTGGCCGTATGAGGCTTTGCATTGGCGTGGAGCAGAATGCCCCCACAGGTGAGATTGCCTGGTCGTTCTGATCTGACTGCTTGGCGAAGGGTGGTCGAGGTTTGCGAGTAAAGCTGGGCATTTACTGTTGTCCCGTGCTGCAGGATGTGAATCAGAAGGGGGCCATCTTGGTCAAAGGAGAACGTCAGCATAACCTTTCCTGCACTCGTGTCGATGGCCTTGGCTTTTTTTGGTGGTGGTGGTGGTGGTGGTGGTGGTGGTGGTGGTGGTGGTGACAACCCTGTATGCTTCCACTGGAGACTGTCGTTTTGAATCTGATTCGAAGTGATGACACCTTGACTCATCTCAAGCCACTCCTCGTGGGAGGAACGCATTCCCGTCCCAAGCATAGCGCTGCAGATGAGCAAGACAGTGGGCCGTTCGTCATGCTTCCTGGTGTGGTTAAAGACTGTGGAGCACTCATTGGGCACACACTTTGCACATATGCAGTCGTTCCTTCATTATAGTGTGAACACTTCCGACGCTCAATCCGACCACGGCTTTCACTGTCACTCGGCAGTCCTTGGTAGTGAGTGCATCCACCAGCTGGACGATGTCATCGGTAATGCAGTGTGGTACTCCAGACTGTGCTTCATCGGCTAATGACACCCGTCCTTCCCTGAAGCGCTTGTGCCATGCCTTGCGCCTTGCAAGGGACATGCAGTGTTCACCGTACACTTGTGGCATTCGTCGATGAATGTCCGTTCCTCTTACTCCTTCAACTGTCAGAAAACGAATGAGACCTCTTTGCTGTTTTATGGACGCCTCATTTCACTGTTAGCAATGCGACTGGCAGTGTTTAACAATTGATGCATGCTGCTGCTAGCTCTGTATAGTCACATAGCGTGCATGCATGCCCTCTAGCGACGGGCTGGGAACTTCCACGCTCTGGTCGGAACACCACCTCGTTACACATGCCACGATATTACCCTCCTGTCAGTGGTTTGTGTATTCCAGACTCCACTTCGTTTCTTTTTGAACGCCCCTTATATTTTATGGATTTTTACTCCATTAAACAAACTGATTAAATGCATCGAGAGCAAAAATATTGTCTGTCTGAAAGGGAACTAATAACACTAAAGGTGATGCACCACGACAAGTATTTATGTGTCACCGCTGGAAAATGCGACACACGTTCTGTGTGTGGACAAGCATTGTCCTGTTGAAAAATGGCACCACAATACTACTCCATGAAGGGTAAGACACGAGGACGTAGGATACTGTGAGGTTCCATTGTGCCGTCACCTAACACCATACCCATACACCATGACGCCAGAAGTAACACCACTGTCCCTCCAAAATATTGGAAGAATAGGACCCCTCTCAAAGGTTTCTGCCATACTTGCTGATGGTGGTTATTAAGGGTAGAGCAGAACAGCAGTCCATTGGTGTTAATAGCAGCCTACACAAGGATCTGTAATTCCGTAATGTAGCTGCTACTAGTCACTGACCAATTGTTTGGAAAGACACAGTGTTGCAGGGAATCTGTTACTTGTTGTAGGATGGAAGGTGTTGGTGTGAACAGATTAGTTTGTGCTTGGTGCACAATACGGCGATCCTCTCTTCTGGTGGTTAGTCCTGCTCAACCAGTACCTTGACCATCTCGTGTTACCATGTAGTCCATTATGAGGCCATGTCATATCTGAATGCCTCACAAATCTGGATTTTGCACGATTCGACCAGCTAGCCAAATGGAGACCCACAGCGAGGCCCCCTTTAAACTGTTATGTGCTGATTATGCTGTCTCCGCGTCATCCACAGTGATCAGTCAACCTCGTGCTGTATGCATACTACATGTAACTGTGGAGGACTCAGAGAACTGGCCCATTTTCGCTATTTTTATGTAATTTATGTGGCTGTAATTTTTGCTATATATCAATGCGTACAGTGTGACTCTGTGGCGTTGGCTGACACATGTAGCCATCATCTGATATCTCATATGCTGTTGCATAAATGGTTCGTGAGTTATTAATTTTACATTGAATATGGCAATATTCATAATTGCAGGGGTCTTAGCTTCTGTTATAATTGTTGGACTATTATCAACCAAATAGCTCTGAGCTCATATTATCACTATGATCTATGTGATGCCTTTGACTTTTTCGTTCAATGATAATAAGCTGTGGAACATAATTTTTGCAAATATTGTTGCAGTAATGTTCCAGTCAGCACCCAGTATCTATCATTACAGTGCCTTCTCGTAGCCACAATCTGCCTTCCCCTCCACGGGGCAGGAAAACCACTCTGCTGACCAGTCCATGCACGTCATGGATGCCTGTCTGTCCACTAGACACTTACTAGCCTGCCTGCTGCTGTCTACACACACTCTTCCATCTCTCCCCAGACAGCAGCTGGCAGATCGTTAACTCTCAAGGTTCAGGGAGTCACTTGGAGGTAGTGAAGAGAGAAACCATGTCAGAACTGGCACTCCATAAATTTTAATTTTGTATTGTACAAAATGGTATTATACCATTTCATACACCTTACTCTGGTGCTCTGATGAAATCATTGAATTATTGATATGGATACCAATACCATTGTTAATATAAGTGTATTACAGTTACTCTTGTCATTGTTATTGGAACATTCCTAGCCTTAAGCAGCTCGTTGAGACATGCAGTTTTCTGTCTGGATTTCCTATCTGATCATTGACTGATATATCTTGTATTTCTTTGACTAAGATACAGTTCATAAAATTAATGATTATTGTTGCAACATGCTACTGTCAATGACATTTTTGTGGAATTTATATTCCTCTGTCAATTACGTGTTCTAAGCCAATGCTGAGAATTACATAACTTGTAACTATAGTTCAGCAAAACTTTCAGAAATGTTTGTGGTATGTAAACAGTTCATATATTTGTTAAGAAAATATGTCTATTTCCAGTGGAGATAAGAATTATCTTTCTATTTATAACAGCTTTGTATATATTAAATCTACCATTGTATTTTAATTTTAATCAAATAAAGTTTATTGTATACTGTGTAGAAGTTTACTTGCATTAAATTATTTTTTCCTACTACCTGTTACCGGGTATTTATAATTAAACTGACGGTGTTCCGAGAGTTGGAGTGTAAACTGTGTATGTTACAGGACGCTGAAACGTGGTAGGTACGTTTATTAATTGCTGCACCTGTGAGCATGCTAAAAAAGTAATAGTTCTACTTTCTGCCACCAGATGAAAATACGGCACTGTAAGCAGTCAGAACGTGTTGTCGATGCACGAAAACAGGACGAATGATGAAACGGCAAGACAAAGGTAATTCTGGTATGTTTATTAAGATATGGTCACAAGTTACAATAAGTGTTACATATTGTCTCCCGACTCTGCAACATGCTGCATCCGTTAAAGGACATAGTTGACAGTGGATTATATCTGGCGTTATCAGAGCAAAATGTCGCCATATGCTATTCTTCAAGGAAGGAGAGATCAGGAAGAGTCCGGATACGTCCCTAATAGGCATGATCTCTCAGGTATCGCTGCGACCTGAAGTCACAGGGACTTAATGTCAGTGGATCTGGAAGGTAACACGTCTTGAAACTGCCTATAAAACATGCGGTCCTTAGTGAATGTTTATCAAGGAAGCAAGCATTTCACCTGGCAAGCGAAGCATCGTGTCGCCTCATCTTACATGAAAATAGCAAGGCTATGTTAGCTATCACGTGTTCCATAAGGAGGTCCTTAAAACGTGCAAATATTACAGTACACTTCAGAGGCATACATGGTGCCATTTCCTCAAATAAGAACTGCCCAAGAATGAATGAACTTGTGAAACCACACAGTACAGTTGTATGAGATAAATGCAGTGGATGTTCATGCACAACATGTGGCGGATTAGAACACTATGTACGACAGTTCTGTGCATTCACAGAACTGAGCAGAGTAAAATGTGCCATGTCCGTCCAAAGAATATCCCCCAGCCACATGTCATCCATTTCTACACACCCCAAAAAACTAAGGGCAAAATCGTGGCGTTGCGGAAACTGTTGCGGAAATGCTTCAGGAACTCAAATGAGAATCCATTCAGGCAAGGTGACATTATTTTCGAGGAACACTATTGAGAAAATTTAAAGAACTAGCATTTGAAGCTGACTGCAGAATGCTTCTGTTGTCTCCAACATGCATTGCACGTAAGGACTATGAATATAAGATACAAGGAATTAGTACACATAAGAAAGTATATAGATAGTCGTTTTTCCGTCATTCCATTTGCGGGTGTAACAGGTAAGGAAATGCCATGCGCCGAAAGGTTGTGTGCAGAGTATTGATGTAGACGTAGTGTAGAAGCTTGTACAGATACCAGCGTAAAATGCGCTGCAAAATCTTTTAACTGTTGACTAGGGGAGAGACAACTTCCTTGACACAACTGGAGGATTGGCTGTAGAGTTTGAGGCATGTGCTGGACTGTTGGCTATAGCTACAGCAACTTCATCAACAAATGCTAAGGGAATGGGCCGCTTCCCTCTCCCTGCTGCGCTATCTACTTCACCTGTTTCTTCAGATTTCTTGATCGTGTTCTTTACCTCATTTATTGACATGACGCGTTCTCACAGCTGTTTCTGTTGGTGATACTTCCCAAATGCAGCGTTGCTACTGCTGCCGTTCTTCTAGAACAACATCAGCAGTGCATGGTGTTCTTTCTCAGTAGCCCTTGTGTTTCGTATAGAAAACGTAAGTCTTCTTCACCCTTTACACCAACAGTCACTTCACAAAGGAAAGTAAGACAGGTTACCGAGTGAAAAACAGCATACTGACACCAAAAAAAGAAACGTTTCACATTCCAACTGCTTACAGCGCCATATTTTCACCTAGCAGCTGAAAGTGGAATTCTCCTTTTTTGCTGCACTGTAGCACTCGGAGCACCGTCAGTTTAATTATCACCAACTGCTATGTAAGCATTTACTATGTGATCAAAAGTATCCAGGCACCTGGCTGAAAATGACTTATAAGTTCGTGGCGCCCTCCATCGGTAATGCTGGAATTCAATATGATGTTGGCCCACCCATAGCCTTGATGACAGCTTCCACTCTCGCAGGCATACGTTCAATCAGGTGCTGGAAGGTTTCTTGAGGAATGGCAGCCAGTTCTTCACGAAGTGCTCCTCTGAGGAGAGGTATCGATGTCGGGAGGTGAGGCCTGGCACGAAGTCAGCGTTCCAAAACATCCCAAAGGTGTTCTATAGGATTGAGGTCAGGACCGTGCAGGCCAGTCCATTACAGGGATATTATTATAGTGTAACCATTCCGCCACAGGCCGTGCATTATGAACAGGTGCTCGATCGTGTTGAAAGATGCAGTCGCCATCCCCGAATTGCTCTTCAACAGTGGGAAGCAAGAAGGTGCTTAAAACATCAATGTAGGCCTGTGCTGTGGTAGTGCCATGCAAAACAACAAGGGGTGCAAGCCCCCTCCATGAAAAACACGACCACCTCCGAATTTGCTGTTGGCACTACAAACGCTGGCAGATGAAGTTCACCGGGCATTCGCCGTACCCACACCCTGCCATCGGATCGCCATATTGTGTACCGTGATTCGTCACTCCACACGACGTTCTTCCACTATTTAATTGTCCAATGTTTAAATGTTTAGGCTCCTTACACCAAGCGAAACGACGTTTGGCATTTACTGGCGTGATGTGTGGCTTATGAGCAGCTGCTTGACCATGAAATCCATGTTTTCTCTCCTCCCTCCTAACTGTCATAGTACTTGCAGTGGATCCTAATGCAGCTTGGAATTCCTGTGTGATGGTCTGGATAGATGTCTACTTACTACAAATTACGACCCTCATCAACTGTCGGCGTTCTCTGTTAGTCAACAGACAAGATCGGCCTGTACGCGTTTGTGCAGCACGTGTCCCTTCACGTTTGCACTTCACTATCACATCGAAAACAGTGGACCTAGGGATGTTTAGGACTGTGGCAATCTCGCGTACAGATGTGAGACACAAGTGACACCCAATCACCTGACCACGTTCGAAGTCAGCAGAATAGGGCGCTCTGTGGAACTCACTCTCTCATGATGATGTCTAATGACTTCTGATATCGCTGATATGCAGTACCTGGCAGTAGGTGACAGCACAATGCACTTAATATGAAAAACGTATGTTTTTGGGGTGTCCGGATACTTTTAATCACATAGTGGACCCTTTTAGTGACATAGAACACAATGCTGTTTATAACTCACATCCGGGTCATTGTAGTTCTTCCCCATGAATGAATACTTAGGGTTATACAGAGTTTGTTCTATGTCGTATCCTTATGTATCTTTATACAGTTGTAAATGATAATGCTAATCAACCACATTATCTTGGAATTGATAGTTAACTTGAAATAATTGATTCCCATAGGGAAGCTACTGTCCTGACTACGGTCTATTCATTTCTCTTTAAATGTACATGTGTACAAGGTGAAAGTTAATAAAACCGGCAAACAGCAGTGATGGACTTCTTACTGGAAATGGGGAATAAAGGTGCTATGAACATGTCTGGAAATGGAGGACAATGTATGTGCAACGACAATAAATTGTCCCAGGAAACAGAACAGAGCTGCACCACACCCACGTCTCAACAGATGCTCAAAGTGGCCTCATGGTTTGCTTTTGTAAGTTCCTGCCTGTCTCCTAATAGCGTCAGAGGCATCGTGAACACGCTGTTGCAGGGTCTGCACATCAGGAACTACTTCATCAAACAAAACACTTTTCAGATGCCCCCAGAGGAAAAAATCCAGGGGATTTAAGTCGGGTGATCTACAAGGCCATGCTACGGAGCCTCCGCGTCCTGTCCAACGTCTGGGGAAGATGACGTTGAGGTGAGGTGTCAACAAACTGATGTGGAAGTGGGGCGGCGCTCCATTATGCGGAAACCACACAATCTGTGGCATTGCCAAAGGCACATTCAGAAGCAACGCGGGAAGATATTCCACAGCAAGACCAGGTACATTCTTTTGTCGAGCTAATGTGAAATACACTCATGGAAATGGAAAAAAGAACACATTGACACCGGTGTGTCAGACCCACCATACTTGCTCTGGAAACTGCGAGAGGGCTGTACAAGCAATGATCACACGCACGGCACAGCGGACACACCAGGAACCGCGGTGTTGGCCGTCGAATGGCGCTAGCTGCGCAGCATTTGTGCACCACCGCCGTCAGTGTCAGCCAGTTTGCCGTGGCATACGGAGCTCCATCGCAGTCTTTAACACTGGTAGCATGCCGCGACAGCGTGGACGTGAACCGTATGTGCAGTTGACGGACTTTGAGCGAAGGCGTATAGTGGGCATGCGGGAGGCCGGGTGGACGTACCGCCGAATTGCTCAACACGTGGGGCGTGAGGTCTCCACAGTACATCGATGTTGTCGCCAGTGGTCGGCGGAAGGTGCACGTGCCCGTCGACCTGGGACCGGACCGCAGCGACGCACGGATGCACGCCAAGACCATAGGATCCTACGCAGTGCCGTAGGGGACCGCACCGCCACTTCCCAGCAAATTAGGGACACTGTTGCTCCTGGGGTATCGGCGAGGACCATTTGCAACTGTCTCCATGAAGCTGGGCTACGGTCACGCACACCGTTAGGCCGTCTTCCGCTCACGCCCCAACATCGTGCAGCCTGCCTCCAGTGGTGTTGCGACAGGAGTGAATGGAGGGACGAATGGAGACGTGTCGTCTTCAGCGATGAGAGTCGCTTCTGCCTTGGTGCCAATGATGGTCGTATGCGTGTTTGGCGCCGTGCAGGTGAGCGCCACAATCAGGACTGCATACAACCGAGGCACACAGGGCCAACACTCGGCATCATAGTGTGGGGAGCGATCTCCTACACTGGCCGTACACCACTGGTGATCGTCGAGGGGACACTGAATAGTGCACGGTACATCCAAACCGTCATCGAACCCATCGTTCTACCATTCCTAAACCGGCAAGGGAACTTGCTGTTCCAACAGGACAATGCACGTCCGCATGTATCCCATGCCACCCAACGTGCTGTAGAAGGTGTAAGTCAACTACCCTGGCCAGCAAGATCTCCGGATCTTCCCCCATTGAGCATGTTTGGGACTGGATGAAGCGTCGTCTCACGCGGTCTGCACATCCAGCACGAACGCTGGTCCAACTGAGGCGCCAGGTGGAAATGGCATGGCAAGCCGTTCCACAGGACTACATCCAGCATCTCTACGATCGTCTCCATGGGAGAATAGCAGCCTGCATTGCTGCGAAAGGTGGATATACACTGTACTAGTGCCGACATTGTGCATGCTCTGTTGCCTGTGTCTATGTGCCTGTGGTTCTGTCAGTGTGATCATGTGATGTATCTGACCCCAGGAATGTGTCAATAAAGTTTCCCCTTCCTGGGACAATGAATTCACGGTGTTCTTATTTCAATTTCCAGGAGTGTATTTAGCGTACTAAATGTAGTGAACTAAAATGGTGGCTAACATGTTTATCCACCGACGAACCAAGCACGAGAAGTCATACTGAAATGATGAGGTAAGGAGAGATCTTTAATGTGGTGTACGAGGGTATCACTTAAACCGCATATTTTCATAATATACAAATATTAATATGAAAACTAACAATGTGGCATATTACTTTCACAAACACTTAAATAAACACGGTAGTTGCTCATTTAGCTTGTCAGCCAATTGCAACACAAAATCCATGATGTAACAGAAACGTCACTGTTTCGTCGCGTGAACTCTTACACGCTGCGGACTGATCACACACGAAAGTTAAACGTCTCACGTTTGGAACTGAAAACATGAAAAAAAACAGTAATCATGCAACGGAGGCCTCCAAAACGCGCATTTTTAGTATGGTCTGTTGTGATATAGTGTCGGGAAATTTGACGTTACCGCGCGGTTTGAGGCGTCCTGTCACGGACTACGCGGCCCCTCCCGCCGGAGGTTCGAGTTCTCCCTCGGGCATGGGTATAAGTGTTGTTCCCAGCATAAGTTAGTTTAAGTACTGTGTAAGACAAGGGACCGATCACCTCAGAAATTTGGTCCCTTAGGAATTCTCTCTCTCTCTCTCTCTCTCTCTCTCTCTCTCTCTCTCTCTCTCTCTCTCTCTCTCTCTCTCTCTCACACACACACACACACACACACACACACACACACACACACACACAAATGTGACATCAGATAAATATGCTACCTAAAGATCTTATCCTGGAGTTAGCTTTTGATGTTATTTAGCAGTTGATCATGAAACAGAAAAGAAATCCCTTTTCGCTAGAGTGTGATGTTACCCTATTCTCCCTCCTGAAATCTTGGTTGCGGTACAGACTTATCCATAGCAATATCGGAGCAGTAAGTTAGTACCAGGGGTAAATGTCGCAGCCTTCCCCAGTATAGAAACCACAAGCCGCGCCTGTATCAACCTTTTCTTCGTCACAATCACAGAAATGTTGTACATAGTCAACTGGAATTGGTTACCCTTGGTCATCGTCAGAATTAGAAAATAAAAAGCAAGAAAATTTAATTTATATTGTTATCTCTGTGTCAGGTACATTATAAAACTTTAAATGATGATTACTTTTCATAACGATTTTGACAGCTGAGAAACATTACTGGGCGACCACCTCACACCGCTTTCAAACATGTAGATATATCATGATACAGTTGAAAACTAGCAATCAGTATTTGTGAATAGCTTTCCTGTTTTTAAAATTTCAGGAAAGTTATACACTCAAGCGCCAGAGAAACTGATACAGGCATGTGTATTCAAATGCAGAGATATATCAACAGGGAGAATACAGCGGTGCGGTCGACAACGCCTACATAAGACAACAAGTGTCTGGGGCAGTTGTTAGATCGCTTACTGCTGCTACAATGGCAGGTTATCAAGATTTAAGTGAGTTTGAACGTGGTGTTAAAGTCGCCGCATGAGCGATGGGACGCAGCATCTTCGAGGTAGCGATGAACAGGGGATTTTCCCGTGCGACCATTTCACGAGTGTACCCTGAACATCAGGAATACGGTAAAGTATCAATTCTTCGACATCGCTGCGGCCGGAAAAATATCCTGCAAGGACGGGACCAATGACGACTGAACAGAATCGTTCAACGTAACAGAAGTGCAACCCTTCCACTAATTCCTTCAGATTTCAATGCTGGGTCATCAACAAGTGTCAGCGTGCAAACCATTCAACGAAACATCTTCGATATAGGCTTTCTGAGCCGAACGCCTATTCATGTACCCTTGATGACTGCACGACACAAAGCTTTACACCTCGTCTGGCCCATCAACACCGACATTGGACTGTTGATAATTGGCAACATGTTCCCTGCTCAGACGAGTCTCGTTTCAGTGCATCGAGCGGCTGGACGTGTACGGGTATGGAGGCAACCAAATGAATCCATGCACCTGGCATGTCAGCAGGGTAATGTTCAAGCTGGCGGAGGCTCTGTAATGGTGGGGGGCGTGTGCAGTTGGAGTAATACGTCTAGATACGATTCTGACAGGTGATACATACGTAACCATTACGTCCATTGTGCATTCGGAAACCTCCCCTTAGAAAAATTATAAATGACTGTGCTTAAACTGACACACAATATCTTTAGCGCAACGCAATCTGACTTTCAGAAATCCCTACAAAAGAATGGCCCTAACTAACAATAACATATACCTTTCATGAATCACTTACCTCACAAAAATCTTCGTTACTCGAACTACTGCAATACTGTGAGCGCCACTACTGCCAGCTAAATAAAAGATTCTAACTACTGGAGACACTAACTACTGATAGGCATAGTTAGCAAAAGAAAGATTTTGATAGAGAACAAACAATGTATTTACCTTAATAGTGTTCAAAAGTCGTCATATATATATATATATATATATATATATATATATATCTTAAAATACTGCTATATCTCTCCTCCAACATCCACCACTGCTGGCGGCTCACCTCCAACTGCGCAACGCTACGCGCTGTTCACATCCAACTGCCCAACACTACAATAGCGAATATTCCAGCAATGCTAACCAGACACAGACTGCACACAGCACAGTCAGTGATTTTCATAAAGAGCCCTACGTGGCGTTACCAACATAAAAACCTAAACAGCCTACTTACATAGCCCACATGCTCCCCACAAAAAATTTTACAAGTTGTTTTTGACAGTGGTCAATAATGATTTGATAAATTTTTCATAATTACAATAGCAAAGATATCAAATGTACACACTTATTGATATACTGTTGGTCAAAAGAAAAGATTTTCTCACAGTCCATAAAGACAGTCCTGATCATTCATCACAGTAGTATTTGTAGTTTTTTTTCTCTCAAAGTCTGAGCAGTAAAAGAAAATGCACACGGAATTAATGGATTTCCATGCAGTCTTGAAGAAGCAGTGTTGTCCTTCCAATGGAAAGACAGTGCTGACTCTTGACATGCAGACAGGTAATGGGCCACAACAGAGCAAACCCACAGCAGAGTCAGTCGAAGTTTTGAAGAATATTGATAGGTAGGTCATCACAGAGCAGACCACTGTAGTCCTGTTAGAGATTACGGTATTGGTGGGCCATCAGAGGTGCAGACCCACTGCAGTCCTTGTACAAATAATGGTATTGGTGGGCCATCAAAGATGCAGACCCACTGTAGTCCTTGTAGAGACGGCCAGCAGCCATCTGTTGCGACTGTGCAGGTGCATAATCGCCATCGAAGAGTCTTGCGGACAATATAGCAAGTCCATAAACCACCACTTGTGCACTCACAAAGTTTTTGGAATTTTCATTAGAACCAGCAATGCTGTTAACCAGTCCCTTGCTGAATTATTAACACACGTGCAAACACTAACTGCCCCAATTTCTCACATATTGTGCATATACTATGACCAACAGAAATGTGTGCAGGGAAATGAATGCTTACAAGTTATTTAATTTGATGAACTGGTGTCAATTACAATTTTATAACATGAGAATACAATTAAAAAGGTATAGAAAACATAATTAAAACATAATAATACAGATAACATTTGTAGTAATACAGGCTTTACAAAGAACAGAAATGAATGTATACATCAGTTTACAGGAATTATGACATAAGTAAATAAATAAAATAATGAGAATAGTTTTCGAAATATTAATTTCACACATGAGCATTAAAGTAGAACAGAATAAATAATGTCTAAACATCTTTACAAAGTAAATAACACATTATTAATGCAAATTATATTTGAGGATAGCAGTATTCCTCATCATAGTGAATGTAGCTTAGTATTAGAAGAGAAAAAAATTCTATGAAACAGTACACAGAGACAGGAAGAACACAAATACACAAGGGTACAAAAACACATAGCGGAATAACACAAAAGGAAAGGATAGGGTTTGTTTTCAGTGTAACATTTAGTACTGCAGTCCAACCCAAAACTTCATTCCATAGATGTTTCCTCTTATTTCAACATTTGTTCCCACAAAAAAATCCTATCCAAGCATGCTTTCTGTATTTATATGTTCACATATTTCTTACCTCATTATTTGTTTTCCATTATCTTACCTCATCATTTATTTCCAAGAAAATCCTACCAAAACCTGTTGTCCCTAAACCCTACTTTTTTGTTCATATCCTCTTTCAAAATAATTATTCTCCACTGTACACTAATTTTTTGGCCAAACCATTTTCTTATAGCTTCTCAATGCATTTCTTCCAATTCATCACAACTCGTTCTCTTATATTGCCTACCCCATCTTAAGCTAACTTAAATCTACTGAGCTCAGATATATATACCAAGGGATGACGCAATGCAGCAGCAAAAAAAAAAAAATAACACAAACAGAAATGACAACAAAAAATGCAAATTGGCAAAGCAAGCAGCAGTATATCTAAATTAGCAAAGCAAATGCAATATTACAACTAATATAGGGCAATGTGCAGCAAACAAGAAAAATAAATCAGTAGTAAAACTGGCTTAACAGAGTAATACAAGGTGAAATTCAGTAGCAAATGCAATAACTTATATTTAAACATAACAAACCCACAAGCAGGAAAATAGTACACTAAAGACAACAATGCAGATAAGGAAAATGTCCATTCACATCTTAATGTCTATGTCATTAAAGTGGTGCACCACAACAACTTATTCTACAAACAAAATTACCAAATACTTGAAAAGAAAATTATGTATGCAGTTACTGTTATTAGTCCCTTCTTATTGTTCTTTCCTTCCAAGTGCTCCTTTTTCAAAGAATGTGGCTCATAAAATTATTATTTAATAGATCTGTTGACAGAAAGTGTTCACATTAGCAAATGCATTTAATTTTATTTCATAAAACCAATGTTGCAACACAGCTGAAAACCAGATATAAAATGAAATAAGCAACTATGTACAAAACAAAGCATTAAAACATCATTCAATAGCCATGTGGCATTTCATAAGTTGGTAGAAATTCTCTCAACTCTCATAGAAAGACACTTACCATGATCAGGTGTGCAGATGTAAGAATATTTCCCATCATTTCATATGCATTTCAGTAAGTAGCACAAAGTATGCACTCCACAATATAATCATATATTTCCAAGTAATGAGCATGTCGTATTTGTGATGCTTTCTACAAAGGAATGTCAATAGCGAGGTTAATGGCCTCTTTTTTCCACCTAATGGCTTTTTCTCCAGGCAGCTGGCGCAGCTTGGCGCACACAACGCATTACGTCAAGGTCACTTAGCTTTCTTACCGAAATATTTACGACAGAAGTTTGTGCTACAGCGACAGTCTCATATAAAAAAATTTCACAGGTCGAGAATTTGCGTTACAAATGTTTAGAAACAAAATCCTATAAATATAACAGTGACCAAAAAATTTTCGCCAACATTGTGATACATTCATGCATGTACAAACATTTCATAACTCTTAAAGTATGATTCTTGGTTTCCAACATCCTTTTTCACAAATCAGAGTCCCTAACCACTACTCATTATTCCTTACTTTATTACACATATAAACATTCGTCGACACTTCAGTATTGCGTCGACACTTCAGTATTGCGTCGACACTTCAATACTTCATCATAATAAATATGTAGCATAATCAAATTCCTCATATAGCATTGGCTTATTGATCATAAACATACCTCAACAGCATAACACCTCAGTCAAATCCCAAAAACGTCGTAGCTTTCTGCAATAATTTCAAAACCTAAAAAAACTTCTCTGCTCATTTCAATAGTGTCATCTACCTCAAATGTACTTTAAAAATCATGATCCCATATCAAATACGACATTCAAAGCTCTCATAGTGTCACAATGGTTCCGAAAAAATATGAACAGTTCACAAAGTACAGACAAAATACAATTTCATAAGTGTGAAGTTATCCAACTGTGTAATTGCGTAAACATCTGTCACTGATGTAGTAAAAAGATGTTTGTTTCTCTGTTAAATAATCAGATAGCTGTGTAATTCTGTGTTAGAGAAATATGGTACCGATGTGTAAAGTTGTATAAGCAACTACCATATTAGCTAGGGCTCCTAGCGCTCGCTACACGCTTACCGCACAAAGTAGGCGTGTACCCCCTGAGGATTAATGTAATTATACCCTCAGGTGTTACAGATTACAGCAATGGAATGAAATGCATCACGGAAAACCTTAGCATCGTTGTAATTCAAAAATCGTTAAAAATAAATGTTTTAAGTACAAAATTAATAACTCAAATACGTGTACTGCAGCGCTAAACTGTGTGTCTTGTTGTAAGATAATCTTTGTCATTGCTTAACCGTAAAAATGTGCCAAGTGTCGTAATTATCGTCGTCCATAACATAAAGTCTGCAGAAGTCAATGTACTTACCTCATCATAAACAAAAGTGAAATGCTATGCATATAGATGTCGTAGTTATTACGTACATTACCATGATCAAGAAAGTACTATACTGTGACGTATTGTTGTGCTACGGAAAAGGCTGTCTCATTGTAGCTATACCACAAAGTTACTACTAAAACATATTTTACTTTCCAGAATAATACAGAAAAACTGTGCAGATATAATACAGATACACCGCAAAAGCAACAATGTAAATTGTGTCACTCATTAGTAGCGTCGTGATATAATCGTGTAGCTGTCAAATAAACTAACCACTGTGTCATCTGGTATCTCTCAGAAAGCACTTTAAATCCATAATGTATTTTCAAGTAAACCAAATGTTGCATTACAGTGTCATTTGCAATATATGTTCTAAGTATGTAAGCCGTATATTCGTTACATAATCGTGCAACTAACAAGCAAGAATGTACAAATAACAACAATGTGTCGTCTGTTCACTATAACAATCCACTCGTAATTATTGTTTAACTATGTTCTCTTCGTTCTTGACTGGATAGTTAATTTCAAACATTGTTGCATGTTAACAGTTTCTAAGTATGATAAAGCACACGTGAAGTGAAAAATTTTATGGCAAAGACTAAGTTAAAAAGCAGATTATCTTTCAGTAAACGGTTTTACATGTGAAATGTGGTGCAATCCTTTACTCTTCTTAGTACGCAGAGTTTCAACTTCAAAGCAATTATCATGTTGTATACATTGGTAAGGAATGCTAAATTTTTTCCCAAGGTTAGCGTCTATGTTATTTTTCTCTGAGCCAGCCGGCCCATGTGGCTGCCTGCGGTGCGAGTCATTGTCTGTCTCCTTGTTGGTGCGCATCGTTATTAGGAATAGGAGACTTAACTTCTACAAATTTACCTTACCGAGAGGGCCCAGCCCTCTTCCAACGTTTGTCATACGGGTGGTGTCTGTTTGGTCACAATTTACATTGTAAGAATAGCCTTGTCGTGTCCAGTTATTGTTTCTGTCGTCACCGAATTGTGACAGATGTGACCTGTAATTGTTGTGTTCCTGTTTTTGAGTCTCGCAATTGCCAGTGTCAATTTCCAATTCTTGTAACAGTCCCTGAAAAGCTTCAATCTCGTCTTTGCAACGTCCTGCCAAAATAATATGTCGTAAATGTTCAGGCAATTTGATTAAGCAAATGCAGATGAGTTCTGAGGGGCTGTATGGGTTTGACAGATACTGATTCTTGTGCAACGTGTCTTCAAAATATTTCACAAGACTGGAAAATTCAGATTGTTCGAAATGTTTCATCATTATGATGCTAAGTTTTACTCGGTCTTGTGTAGCTTGAGACCAATATGCTGAGAGGAAGGCATGATAAAATTCTCTCTCCTTCACTGTGACAATCGTGAATGACTGATCGCATTCTTACAGCTGGTTCATTCTCTCCAAGTAGCGACACATAAATTCTAATCTGTGCTCTAATGACCAGTTGGGAGGGAAACAGTGAGAGAATTGATGAAGCCACGCTTGTGGATGAATGTCGTTGCCAGAATTCGTAAATGTTTTGAATTTGCGTGTAGTAATGAATAGCTTATAGTCAAAATCATTATGTCGGCGAGTCGCACATCGGTCATTGTTACTTCGTTTCGGCGGTTCCATCTCAAAATTCGGTGTACCTTGCCAATTTCTTTCATAATTTCCAAAGTGCTCTGAGTTATTATTTTGTGGCTGTTCCGTATTTCTAAGTCCCTCTTCCCGTATTGGAGCGCGAGTATCCTCTGAAATATGTAATTCTTGTATTACCTGTGTCAACTGCTCTTGTACTTCCCATATTTCTCTTTTGTACTGTGTATTGATTTGATTCTGATTTTGTTTGAATTTTCTAATTTGTTCATACTCTTCTGTGTCAGTGAAGGCTACAGGTCTTGTGTCATTCAGATTATCATCTACCTTTGTAGATAAGTTAGTGAACTGATCCGAAAAGTTCAGTTACTTTCTCCGATAATGAACAGATCTCCTCAGTGTGTTTTACTGAACTAAGTTTCAGAGTGTCCATTTGTGTTGAAAGCGTATCTACCATGTCCTTTAAGTTTCCTTGAGTTTTTGCAAGTTGCATAACCGAATCGGTTGATGCAACTGAGTCAGTTTTAGCTTGCAAGGTGTCGTGATTTTCATGAACAATAGTTTGCAGTTCTTTTATGGCTGCTTCGTGATTCTTTAATGCATTATCATGACGCGAAGAAATAGGTTTAAAACGCTCACAAATTTGTATTTTAACGTCATTACAGTCCTTTTGATATTTCGATTCGATTTTAAGTAACTCAGCAGTTAAACCTTCACGTGTTTGTTCAAGCGTGGTGACTAACTTTTGAAGATTTTGTCCCATTCTGTCTAACTTCTGAAGATTTTGTTCCATCATGTCTAACTTTTGAAGATTTCGATCCATTGCGTCTAACTGTTGCTGTGTTTGTCTCTGATTTTGTTTCATTTTTTACATTAATTGCAATAATAATGTATTAGTGTCTGCAATCTGTTTCTCTATGCTTTTCGGCAGTGCATTTGCACCGCCAACAATCACATTTTGACAAGCAGAAAATGTGTCTTGACTTATCTGAGAAAACGGCGAGGAGCCAAAACCTGAAACTACAGTATTTGCAAGTTTGTGTCCTGTCATTTCCGATTCCTGAGGCGAGCTGTAGCCAACCAGTCGATCGATAATGCTTCCCTGTTCACTAATTGTTTCACTGTCTACACCATTATTTGCCACCCGCTCCATTTCCCTATGCACAATTACCAAATTGCTATGTTGATTGTCTGTTAATTCATTACACGATGGTGCTGATAAGCTACGCTCGTTGTCACTATCATTTCTCAATTTATTTGGGAGCCTAGTGTTACGTTTTTCACACGCCATAATTATCACGTATTTCACATGGTAACAAGAAAAGCACAATTTGAAGAGCAAAAACAAGAAAACACATTAGCATAGCACTGAAAATAATATCTCAATAATTGCAAGCACAGCTGCTAAATACTTCGTGCAAATCTACATGCACGCCACAACTGTTTTACTGTACAACAATGAAAAACTGCAACGACAAAGGAAATTCTCTGTGCAATTATGCGCTAGGACAAACTACAAGAAAAAATCGAAAGATTCCAGTGAGGTATCCTGGCAGGGTCGCCATATGAAACCTCCCCATAAAAAATTATAATTGACTGTGCTTAAACTGACACATAATACTTTTAGCGCAACGCAATCTGACTACAAAAGAATGGCCCTGACTAACAATAACCTATACGTTTCATGAATCACTTACATCACAAAAAATTTCGTTACTCGAACTACTACAATACAGTGAGCACCACTATTGCCAGCTAAATAAAAGATTCTAACTACTGAAGGCACTAACTACTGATAGGCATAGTTAGCAAATGAAAGATTTTGATAGAGAACAAACAATGTATTTACCTTAATAGTGTTCAAAAGTCATTATATATATATATATGCAGCTCCTACATCATACAGATAAGCTTATCTGGGCGTGGCAGCAGAAGTAAGCCCACTCAGCGGAGCAATGGCGTCACCAGAAGTTCTTTTTATCAGCGGATCACGCTCTGTTAGAACTAGAGCGCGATCCCTCAGCGCCTAGCGGCAGCCGAGCGAAGCTCGTTCAAGGTCACCCGCCTTGCCCAACAACATGGCGGCTACTAACACAGCTATAGTTAGCAAATGAAAGATTTTGATAGAGAACAAACAATGTATTTACCTTAATAGTGTTCAAAAGTCATTATATATATATCAGTTCATGATATCCAGTATTACAAATTTACTCTTTCTGGGGGACACATGTCCAGATCGTCCGCTCTTAAAATTCTGCCATCTCTCTCCCCACATCCACCACTGCTGACTGCTCACCTCCAACTGCGCAACGCTACGCGCTGTTCACATCCAACTGCCCAACACTACAACAGTGAATATTACAACAATGCTAACCAGCCACAGACTGCACACAGCACAGTCAGTGATTTTCATACAGAGTTTGGATTTTTGCGGTATGGAAAGGTCACTTGAGCTATCTGTACTAACCTAAGAAAATGGTGGGAAAGAAAGGGCAGTTGGTCTACCTCCACTAACTAATTCACCTGACCGCCATCTCTTCCTAGGGATTGGCTAGCAGAAGAATAGACATGTGTGTGATGTAAGTCTTCATTATTTTTCATGCACTATTTTATTTAAACAATTAGAGGCACTACCACCATCCAGTGTGGTCACCAAGGGGTCTGAACTCCAACTGACCTAGTACACAGTACTGCCAACAGAGGGTGCTGTAATCCAGCCTGTCACGTATGCCAAGATGGTGGTCTGGAGGCGGAAAACGATGCGAAAATGACTCAGCCTGTGCTGGACTGCTGGAGAGAGTAAGGAAGGAGTGTACTTTATTTATTTTGGAACAATTTATTTAGGGATGGAGTGTATTTATCACATTGATACAAAACACAAGCTCTGACATGTTTGGGGTCACGACACACAGGCCACAGACCAGTAAACTACTCCTAAATAACCCTCTGCAGACATGCAAACAACTCCTAAATTACCAAAATAATTTTAGTACAGACATGCACACTCCTTCTAAATAATGCAGTACACTGATATGTAGACATGCTCTGTACTCGTTAACTGCTGAAATAACGTATAGCACAGCCCACACACCTGCTCGCAAAAAAATTCAACAGACAAGCGCAAGCTCCGCCCGCCACCCCTGTCCACTGGACCGCACAGGAGGCTAGCGGCAGCTCCTGTGAAGTGATGCACAGGTGCTCGTTTGGGTCCCACAAGCATGAGGTGACGACACCCTTTGATACTTGGTACCTGAGAAATTCCTCTCGAAATACATGTTCACCTAGGCACCGTTGCTGACGTCACCAGACAGGAATGAAGACCTAGTTGCAGAGCCGCAAATATTTTGTTATAAGTTGGCACAGTGGATAGGCCTTGAAAAACTGAACACAGATCAATCGAGAAAACAGGAAGAAGTTGTGTGGAACTATGAAAAAATAAGCAAAATATACAAACTGAGTTCTTTGTTCAAAACGGATGAATCCTAAGTTCTAAAAATAGTTGTTACTCCAACAGCAGTAATCTAATTTTGGAGAGTGAGCCGCCGTTCGTATCGTCTCTTTTCGAACTACAATACTAGCTGCAGAAATTTCTGTAGTTCCATTTGAAGAAGCGAATTTGATACCCATGCTTCAGTATGAAATATAACTATGAAAGGAGGCTATACGTCGTTCAGTGAGGACTTATTCGTAATTCATCTAAGTTAAAACAGAATCGCGATATCTTAAACGGTTCAGGAAATATTTGAGATGAACAGCGTAGCTGAAGCACCACGTATAATTAAAGAAATAGATCAGACATTTACAGCATAACTTAATTTAAATTCTGTCTAATTCTACTGGATTTTTAGAAATATGATAGAAGGGATTTGACTGTTGTTTATCCTACTGTGCTACAATGGCAATTAGGACAATTAAAAAATACGTGCTCGGGCGATATTGTTCCATCACCACAGTAACTCCCCAGCATTATCTCTTTTCTTCGTCTGCATTAACATGCAGCATATAACTTGCACCAGTGTGTTGAATGTGAGATTCAAGGCCTGTGGCAGTTACAGTGTACTTCAGGATTAGACAGAAGGTAGGTCGTTACTGATATAGTGGAAAAGCTCCTTTTAGATCAAAACAGAGGCGAAATATGTAACCAAAATTGCTCCTGCTGGGTTAGTCATACACTAGTGGTAGTATGTGTCTGCGACTCAAATTCCATCGTTAATGGAGGACAGTTGGCAGTATGTCAGTGCATTTTGTATGGAATGCCATGAACAGTTTCATTGGTTTCACTTAACATTGGTGTAATCGTCTGTGACAGAGATTGTGATAAAAAACAAATAGTATCACGAAATTGGTTGCTGTAATCTGAGGGTGGGAAAGATGTGATGGCTTATTGAAATAAGTAATATTACTCTCCTGAAACATTGTAAAGACAGTGCATGCCAGTGTTTTAACATCGCCCAGGTAGTTGGTGAATGGTGACATAGCGACGATTCATATACAAGGAGGCTCCTCAGTAGTTTTCAGTATACGTGGGGCCGTAATCTGTACAAATAAAAATCAATGGCGCATGTATGAAACACCTGAGAAAGATATGACCGATTTGGTTGACTTTTTTGTCGTGTTCTTTATTGTTTCTATGAACTAATTTTTTTTTGGAAAATTTGTGTGTATTGAAATAAGTTATAATGTTATAAGGATTGCTGTTTCTTCTGGAATAATGTTCCAAAATTTTTTGTCATTTATTATTTTTAATGTGGCCTCACTGGAAGCTACTATACATATATCTGGCAGATACACACTGTGAAAGCAGGTAACATTTCTTGGTGCAAATATCCTGCACTACAGACCAACGAAACTGGCGGCTAGAGAGGCGAGTATAGGTGGTACCGCCTGCACCTTCTCAGCACGCTTCCCTCACTTAGGATCTAGCTGTAAACCTCAGTCGTCAGAAGCCGGAAACCTACACTCTGAAACTTCCGCGCGTGTCTAGCCGATCCCGGCAAACTATGCCAACAAACGATGCTATCTGACACATTTATGCACAATGAATTACAAAGAGTTCATTTGAAAACCAAGTGATTACCGAAATTTGCACATAGTACATTGCAATAAAGATTTTAGGGCCAGAAGCGGATAATGACTGTTTTAAGGAATTTATTATGCCTGCGAAACCAGATTTCGATAATATGTTTGGAAACACATCAGCCTGCCTATACTGAGGCGCCAAAGAAACTGGTATAAGCATGCGTATTCAAATGCAGAGATATGTAAACAGGCAGAATACGGCGCTGCCGCCGGCAACGCCTATGTAAGACAGCCGGCAGCGGTGACCGAGCGGTTCTAGGCGCTTCAGTCCGGAACTGCGCGACTGCTACGGTCGCAGGTTCGAATCCTGGCTAGGGGGTGGATGTGTGTGATGTCCTTAGGTTAGTTAGGTTTAAGTAGTTCTAAGTTCTAGGGGACTGATGACCTCAGATGTTAAGTCCCATAGTGCTCAGAGCCACTTGAACCTATGTAAGACAACAAGTGTCTGTCGCAGTTGCTATTTGCACTGCCGCCTCGAGGCACCATGTGATGCAAGCAAGCGTGAGCCATCGCTCTCACACCGATGCTTCCTACAGCGACCGTGTGAAATTTGCTTTTATTTTCAAGTATACAGTTAAAGTTATACTGACACGACAGAACTCCAACGCGCGCTCATGCCGCTCCCATATGCGAGACACCTCTGCGAAGTACATGTGTTTTACCATTGCCGATGCGATACCTAGGGATACTGATGTCAGCGAATAGCATAGGGTGCATTGTTCCTAGTGCGACAAGTGAGACATGTCTGACCATGCTTAACCGCCCAGCATGAATGATGCAATGCTTATAAGTGCATGCACGTAGCTGATTTACTTCGATGGTGTATGTTTTCGAGTATTAACAATGAATGGATGTACTGCACAGTCATCTATCCGCATTCGCAATGATGGTCGCAAAGTGGAGAAGGGGTGGTTTATCTATGATATTGAAACTGATACATCATTGGTGACATGCTGTCACATCATTGGTCACATGCTGTCACATCATTGGTTGGTGTGGAAATTACTGTAAAATTGTTCACACTATCAACTGTGATGCTTATTATTAGAGTACATCGTTGGTGTCTTTTCCATCCCATCCATGCACTGGCATGCTGGTGGTTACCACATAATGATTGACTGATATCGCTTGTTTGAGTTGGAGAAAGAGTTTTGGTGGATGGACAGCACGTTCTGGAGTGGATAGCACTGAAACAGTGCTCGTGAACAAGACTGCAATATGGCGAATCAGTCGAAACGGAATGTAGAGTCATCAGCTATTCTATGACTATGGCAGATGAATTTAAATGTAGAGCTCATGAATCACTTTCAGGCTGTAGTTTGGAAACCATCCACAACGAGGCAGAACTCCTCCAACTTGCTTATGTTGTAACTCTCTTTTATTTAAAATCATCCAGTGTTTGTGTGTGTGTGTAGCATGTTATGGCAGCCTCAGTAATAACATGATTTACATTGTGCGATGTCTAGTTTTCTGCGAGAGGCCATGGATCAGAACGTCTTTATGTCAGTTTAGAACCTGACACAGACCTCAAAGTCATGGCAGAAAAAGAAAATGTATGGCAGTGTACAAAGCGTGTTAGAAAACAATGTTTCAAACAACGACACTGGGTCACAGGGAGCGTCTCTTGCGACTTGCAGTATAGTCTGTGGGATATGGTCATCGTCCTACAGTATGGGTGATGAAACATTTAACTGTTCTCGGCAATAGATCAAAAGCTGTATATTTTATATCATCCTGCATTGGCAGCAGCAGCAGTTTGACAGGAAAATTCGATGTTAAACTCGTTGTCCAGTTAGGAATGCTATTCTGGGAAGCATCCCAACAACTCTCTCTCTGCGCTGGGTCCACATCGCAGCTATGCGTCATCGTGCCTGCAACAACGCCTAGTTGATTTCTATATCGGATGAAGTTAGTGGAGCTTTTATAGTTCGTAATTTTTCTCTGTTGGGGGGTAGAGAATAACGATGATAGCATGTTGGGCTGATAGATGTGAATGAATGCAAATCTGCTTCGGACTGAAGTATCTGTATCTAATTCGAGACGTACCACAACGCGCGCATTTCCACCGAATATTCGAAACACTGTCCTGTTGCACTAACTCAAGTCGTTCTGTTTGTACACGACTTGCAGAAGTTGCTGGATATGGCTTTCCGCGACTTCTGCTCAGTTCCGAATTAAATTGGAACGATCACATGCGCAAAGCTGCAGAAATGGGAGTAGTTGCAGGATGCGTAGGACTGACTAAAACAGCGTTGGAATTTTACTGTAGGAGATAGGTTCGAGAAAGGTAACTCGTCCGAGGTATGAGAGTGACAGAAATACGATTCACTTGTGACCATGATCCTACGCAGGTATGTGGTTGAATGGAAGGACTTGATTTCAAATCATAGACATCATTTCTAGCGGATAGTGTAACACTAGAGATCTGAAAAACTAGTGTACATTTCTTACGACCTCAAGCGGCACAACATATACTACTGTTTGTGATCCTTCTCAATCAGTCATCGCCTGTAACTCAGTGGATATATTGCAGAACCTCTGACATGGTATCGAGACAGAACACATTATACATACTGGGGAAATGTTTAATGGCGTGGGTGAGTTGCAGATAGCGGTTTCATACCACGTTCCTTAGCCTAAACACTTTCAAAATTGTGCGACTTTATGATGAGGTTGCATGGTGGTTACGTGTAAGCTGAATGCTGGTCTGATAATACACACTCCTATGATCACCGTCTTGGTATTTCTCCAGAAAAACCAATTCATTCGGGGGTAAGGCCATACCTCGATTTATAAAGCCAGTATAGCTTTTAACACGTATATTTGTGTGCACCTGTTGAACCAAGACCGCTCGTGACAATAGCATACAGTAGATGTGGCGATCGGGTTTTTTAACAACTGTCCAGTTACACTTCTCTTTGCAAGACACAGTGGCAACACTCGCAAGAAAAACTTACGAGACATGTCCACCCATCGCTGATTTTTCTCTCAGTGTTATTTTGTATCGTGTGGAATCATTTATTAGCGAAGTATTATACATAGTAGTAATAGGGGATGCGTGATAGGGTCACCTTGAGCATCAGGCTTATAAAGTATGTGTTTGTGTTCCAACGTGTGCAGAGGAGATGACTGTGGAATACTGTGATACCAGAGGGAAGAGTATGTCAAGTCATAAGAATGGTACAGGTATTTCTATTTCCAGAGCCACAGCCATCAGCAAGGTCTATCTCAGATACTTCGCTCATTGTCGAATGTCGTTCAATTGAGACCGCAATCGTAACATTTAGTAGTAAGTACAGCAATCAAATATATATATGTGACCGGTTTTCTAGGGTGGTTCTGCCTATGTGTGGTCTGTGGTGGGCCTGATTCACGTTTCCTATTAACAGTAGGATCTGTCTGAATGCAGAGGACAGTTTGATTGTAGGAATGTAGCTGAGTTAACGTTGTCGTCCTCTAGACGGCAGAATAGCGAACTAATACTTAGTATGTGTTGGATAGCTTTCGTGATCGCGTGGAAATTCGAGAAGATTCAATATGGACGTGTGTTTGTGCTGGGCCATTATTCCCGCCTATGTAAATTGTTCGGTTCATTACTTCTGCACATTTCGCGGCTTTATTTAGTTGAGGGAACATGGATCGTGGTGTGTGCATCTAGTAGGTGAAAGACACATTTGCTGGTTCTCTAGTCGTGAGAAACACGTTATTTGACTTTGTAATTTATAGAGATGATTTGGAATCTTTTACAACACCAACATCGGTATTAACAAGTTGGAGTATCAGTTTCCTCTATTTTTCTTTTTCGAGTTTTTTTCACGCAAAGGTCCTCGCACATGGGATAAGTTTCTAGTCACTCAGGGGTCTAGAACACGCTCCATCTCGCTAAAGTTTGGGGTTTCTAGAAAAATAATTTCCAGTCTATATCTTGGGAATCATGTTGCGTGAGCGATCGGTAGGATGATGCCGTGTGCTTGATATCAAGAAGTACCGCGAAAATGGTATAAGATTATCGCAAACCTTGCGAAAATACATCTGTTCTTGTAATCCCAGAGGCTGGAGGTGTGTGTAGAAAATCAGGCAAGTAATCAGTCCGGACCAGAAACAGTAATGCGTTTGTGCCAAGGTTAATGAAGCCCGAATTTGTAGAACAGTTGTGAGAGTGACTTCGATCCGCTGAGGATGCTCTGGTCATGCTTTGGGGGTGGATGCCCGCCCGACCTCGCCGTAAATATCTACTGCTGTGAGGGGTATATACAGCACTGTCTGTCTTCGTGGTATATGTACGAGTGATGCAAAAGGGATGATTTTGTATGGTGCAGGATACGAATTGTGTATTTACTACATAGAGATGGTAAGCAGTGATATATTTCTGAGTTGGAGATCTCTAATATTCAAGCTCCTGTCCTCAGTGGAAGAGCACTGTAATTGAGTAGGAGTCTTTCTGTACTTGACGATATGTAGGGCATGCGGTGATATATTGGTGGGTCGCAGGTTTGTTTCACATTCTAATATTCAAGCTCCTCTCCTAGGTGGGAGAGCAGTGTAATTGAGTAGGAGTCTTTCCATATTTGACGATATGTAGGGTACGGGATGATATATTGATTGGTCACAGGTCGCTTTCACATTCTAATATTCAAGCTCCTGTCCTCAGTTGGAGAGCAGTGTAACTGGGTAAGAGTCTTTCCGTATATGATGATATGTAGGGTAGTTTGTAAGATTTAATTGTCAGTGCAATATGGCCATGTGTGTAAAATAGTTTTTTACCTCTGAAAGCCCCATATGCAGAAAGAAAGAAATGGCAGACAGTGCTTCCACACCAGTGGCATCAGTAATTCGGAGGGTCAGTTCGATAAGAGACAATCATTATGCTCGATTCATTCACAAGACATCCTTTGTGCTGGGATATAGGAGGCTCTAAATAGTAGTGAGAACGTTTGCATACGTTGAGAGCTGGAAGGGTAATGTGTGATGGATGGGGTGCCATGATAGAAAGGAATTCCATGCATCCAAGCTGAGACATCAAGAAAGTGAGTATTAATTGTTTCTGGAACACTATACATTTTCCGAGAAGTCAACTTGGCTCTTATTTTGAATACCCATGTGACATCAGTATAAGATTGAGAACCTTGTTAGATTCGATTGCGATGGTTTGTAGCTAAGCATGCGCACTTGGCAGTGTTGCATCAGTCACGCAGGGTGCTTAAACATGGTTAGATGCATCTCGCATGTTGGGCTAGGAACAATGCACCGTGAAAGCCTACATGGAATGCACCCTGTGCTATTCTCTGACATCAGTATCCCCAGGTATCGCATAAGCAGTGGTAAAACACACGTCTGCGCAGAGGTGTCTCACATATGGGGCTGGCCTGAGTACGCATTGGAGTTCTGTGACGTCAGTGTAACTCTAACTGAATACTCGAAAACAGAAGCAAGTTTTACCTGCTGTAGGCACCAGCGGTGTAAGAGTGGTGACTCATGCTGGGTTGCTTCCAGCGTCGGCGCGCTCTGCAAATAGGTCTTCATTCCTGTCTGGTCTCATCAGCAATGGTGCCTAGGTGAACATGGATTTCGAGAGGAATTTCTCAGGTACCAAGTATGAAAGGATGTCGCCACCTCATGCTCGTGGGCTCTGAACCAGCAGTTGGGCGTCACTCCACGGGGGCTGCCACTAGCCTGCTGTGAGGTCCAGTGGACAGGGGGTGGAGGGCGGTGCTTGTGTGTGTCTGTTGCATTATTTTGCGAGCAGGTGTGTAAGCTGTTCTATGCATTATTTCGACAGTTTATGAGTACTGAGCGTGTCTATACATCAGTGTACTGCATTTATTTAGGAGGAGTGTGCATGTCTGGACTAAAATTATTTCGGTAATTTAGGAGTTGTTTGCACAGGGATATTTAGGAGTAGTTTACAGGTCTGGTGGCTGTGTGGCGTGACCCCAAACATGCCAGAGCATGTGTTTTGTATCAGTGTGATAAATATACTCCATCCCTAAATAAACTGTTCCAAAATAAATAAAGTACACTCCTTCCTTACTCTCTCCAGCAACCCAGTGAAGGTTGAGTCATATTTGCACCATTTTCCCTCTCCAGACCACAATATTGGATTATGATGCAGGAATGATGACAGCACCCTCTGTTGGCAGTACTGTGTAGTAGGTCATTTGGACTCTAGATCTCATGGTGGAGACACTGCCTGCAAAATAAAGACTAATGTCCAGATCAGGCAGAGTCCTTTTCCCACCAATGTCCCCACCCCAGACCATCAGCTTGGATTATGTCATGGAATGGACAACAGCGCTCTCTGGTGTTGGTACTATGTACTAGACCCTGTTTCCCGCCATCTTGGATAACAGTACTTGCGTCATCAGCTGACGTCATGGTGGCCATCTTGGATTACGCCACAGATGAGAGTGCCCTTTGGTGGTGGGACTGTGTACTAGGTTAGTTGGAGTGTGGACCCCATGGCGACCACACTGTTTCCCATCATTTCCCGTCACCATCTTGGATTACATCACAGGAGGGATGACAGCACCCTCTGGTTGTGGTACTGTGTACTAAGTCAGTTGGAGTTCGGACCCCTTGGTGACCATACTGGATGGTGGTACTGCCTCTAATTGTTTAAATAAAATAGTGCATGCAAAATTATAAAGACTTATGTCAAGCACTGGTCGAGTCCTCTCCCTGCCAATTAGGAAGAGGTGGCAGTCAGGTGACTTTAGTTAGTGGAGCTAGCCCAACCACACTTTCTTTCCCACCATTTTCTTAGGTTAGTACAGATAGCTCAAGTGACCTTTCTTTACCGCCAAAGTTCAAACTTGGTGCCAGTTCCTAGGAGGAGATGGTGGTCTGGTGACTTAGGTTAGTGGAGGTAGTCCAAGTGGCCTCTCTTCCCACCATTTTCTTAGGTTAGTAGAGGTAACCGTGGTGTGATGCATTATTCTGTTGTAATTTAAACTTAGCACCATTTTTCTGACGGAGGGGAGGGGAGGGGGGTTAGATTAGTATAGGTAGCCCAATTGACCTTCTTCCTGCCAAAATTCAAACTTCCCACCAAAATCCGCCATCTTGGATGACGTCACAGCCATCATCTTAGATGATGTCATGCGCTGTTGCCAAGTCTACACGCCGCCATCTTGGCTGACGTCATCGTCACCATCTTGGATACATCTGGCAACACCGCAGAGTGTCCCAGAAATAGCTTTGTCCCAATACTCACACACAAACGGGAAAGATTGACCAGATTTCAAGTTGAAACTCTTATAATGAGTTTTACTTTATCAGTAGCAAAATGACTGTTCCTATCTTGTGACTGTACAAACTGAAATAAAAACTTTCTTTCAGAATGTAACCAATACTGCAATGACTGTAGAATAAGTCAAAAAGTATTCCCTTCAATCAACTGCATAACTGCCTACATTTGAATGTAGAAATGTAATCCTGGATTGCATGTACCATGTTTTGAACAAACACAATCTACCATACCAACAACGAACACAATGATGGTCATATAGTGAGCAACCACATTATATCCAGGATGATTCAGCTAAGCTGTTCACCTCAAATACACTCCTGGAAATTGAAATAAGAACACTGTGAATTCATTGTCCCAGGAAGGGGAAACTTTATTGACACATTCTTGGGGTCAGATACATCACATGATCACACTGACAGAACCACAGGCACATAGACACAGGCAACAGAGCATGCACAATGTCGGCACTAGTACAGTGTATATCCACCTTTCGCAGCAATGCAGGCTGCTATTCTCCCATGGAGACGATCGTAGAGATGCTGGATGTAGTCCTGTGGAACGGCTTGCCATGCCATTTCCACCTGGCGCCTCAGTTGGACCAGCGTTCGTGCTGGACGTGCAGACCGCGTGAGACGACGCTTCATCCAGTCCCAAACATGCTCAATGGGGGACAGATCCGGAGATCTTGCTGGCCAGGGTAGTTGACTTACACCTTCTAGAGCACGTTGGGTGGCACGGGATACATGCGGAGGTGCATTGTTCTGTTGGAACAGCAAGTTCCCTTGCCGGTCTAGGAATGGTAGAACGATGGGTTCGATGACGGTTTGGATGTACCGTGCACTATTCAGTGTCCCCTCGACGATCACCAGTGGTGTACGGCCAGTGTAGGAGATCGCTCCCCACACCATGATGCCGGGTGTTGGCCCTGTGTGCCTCGGTCGTATGCAGTCCTGATTGTGGCGCTCACCTGCACGGCGCCAAACACGCATACGACCATCATTGGCACCAAGGCAGAAGCGACTCTCATCGCTGAAGACGACACGTCTCCATTCGTCCCTCCATTCACGCCTGTCGCGACACCACTGGAGGCGGGCTGCACGATGTTGGGGCGTGAGCGGAAGACGGCCTAACGGTGTGCGGGACCGTAGCCCAGCTTCATGGAGACGGTTGCGAATGGTCCTCGCCGATACCCCAGGAGCAACAGTGTCCCTAATTTGCTGGGAAGTGGCGGTGCGGTCCCCTACGGCATTGCGTAGGATCCTACGGTCTTGGCGTGCATCCGTGCGTAGCTGCGGTCCGGTCCCAGGTCGACGGGCACGTGCACCTTCCGCCGACCACTGGCGACAACATCGATGTACTGTGGAGACCTCACGCCCCACGTGTTGAGCAATTCGGCGGTACGTCCACCCGGCCTCCCGCATGCCCACTATACGCCCTCGCTCAAAGTCCGTCAACTGCACATACGGTTCACGTCCACGCTGTCGCGGCATGCTACCAGTGTTAAAGAGTGCGATGGAGCTCCGTATGCCACGGCAAACTGGCTGACACTGACGGCGGCGGTGCACAAATGCTGCGCAGCTAGCGCCATTCGACGGCCAACACCGCGGTTCCTGGTGTGTCCGCTGTGCCGTGCGTGTGATCATTGCTTGTACAGCCCTCTCGCAGTGTCCGGAGCAAGTATGGTGGGTCTGACACACCGGTGTCAATGTGTTCTTTTTTCCATTTCCAGGAGTGTATTTCCTGAACCGTTTAAGATATCACAATTCTATTTTCACCCTAATGAATTGTGAAATGTCCTAACTAAATGACACATAGTGTTTTATCATACCTGTATTAATTACAGAGATGTCGGTATCAACTCTGCTTTTTCAAACAGAGCTACTGTGATTTGTGCTGCTGGTGTGGTAGTTCTAAAAGAGGAAAATTAGAAGTTTCATAGAAATTATAACATTTAAAACTTTGGTTTTATTTGTTTTTACCTTCAAAAGAGTTATGTATATGGTACCTGTTCTTTTGAACATTACCGGAAGAACAGATACCACAAAATAAAGCACAATGACCCCTTCAGAGCAGATTTACACTAAGCTCTAATTCCTTCTTACGGCAACCGGCGAGACGAAGGGAGTAATGAGGCTAATGAGCAGAGGCAGTACATCAGTACATGTGGTATAAGTTGAGAATTTGATTCTGACGGGAGGCGTGCTAGGAAGTCCGTGCGGTTGTGGTGACGACTATGCCTGGATGACGTAGCTCAACTGTCTAGCAAGCAGGAGACCTGCGTTCGAATCCCAGTCTGGCATAAATTTTCAACTCATCCCATTAATTTAAATCAGTGCCCACTGGAAGCTAATGTCTTTAATTCCTTTGTGTCGCTAAACCAGTTGCTTTCTTATGCGGAAATTCGTACAGAACTGTCGCGTCTTGTTGATGCAGTGCTCTAGTTTGAAGCAGCTAATAGAGTCAGGTTATAAATGGGGAATGTTTAAAACTGATACTAATCGTACATGACTACATGTGGTGGGACCGGAACAACAACTGAAAGCCAGAGGAGGTGGCATCTGAGGATGATTCGCCAGTTAACTATGATAACGATTCTGCTCTTCATTCTACAAGAGCCTTCAAAGGAAGATGCACGTAAGAAATTCGATGAACTTGCAAAAAGAAGGAACTGAATTATACATATTGTTGTGAGTTTAATGTCAAGATACACCCTTACAGTACAAAACAGCAACAATAACAAACAGAAAATCACAAATGTAGTCATAAACACGTCCTTCTACTTCCATTTATTTTATTAAGAGTTCTAAACGCCCACCTTTGACTGCGACACACGTTTGCAATTGCTAGGGTAAGGACCTCTTGACGGACAAGAGATTACTTCGAAATCACTGCATATTCTGCAACAATACGATATTTTTTATCCCCTTGGGTCGTCATAACATATGCGTGGATTTCATCTTTGAGTGTACCGCAGAGAAAAAGTTCCAATGGCGTCAAAACAGGCGAACGTGCAGACCAGCTGACAACTCGTTCACGTCCTATCCACCGACCAGAAAGGAGCTGAGTGAGTGCTTTCCTACCGACAGGCGAGAAGTGCACCTATCGTGCTGGTACCACATACGTAGGGGGAGTGTACAAAAATATGAAAAAACCGAAAACACGAAACATTACCGTTCCTAATACAGTGCAGGGAACCCCTTGGGATTGAAAACAGTTTCTATCGTCTCGGAATGAATAAATACAGGTGTTGTATGGTGCTCAAGGGAATCCTATACCACTCTTCCATCAAAATACTGGCTAGTTTAGATAACGATGATGGAGATGGATAACGATCACGTACATTTCTTTCCAAAGCAGTAAAGGCTCAATAATATTGGGACAATGTTGACTGTGGTGGCCACAGAGAGGCGACAATTCATTTTCGTGCCCACAAAACCAGTCCTGAACGATACGAGCTGGAAGCTAGCATCACTAGTAAGCAACAAGCATTGTACCATGGAATGGACCTGGTCGGTCAACGTGGTCAAATAATCCTTGGCTGTAATGTGAGCTTGCAGAGTAACAATAGGGCCCATGGAATACCACGGTATGGGTGCCCAGATCACCGAGCCTACACCCTGTTTCACTCTTGGACCGTAAACTCGGCCAGAAGTTGGAAGCGGTGGGAAATAGACTCATCTGACAAGATGATATTTTTCTATTTGTCAATATTTCAGATTTTATGGCTTTGGCCCCTTTCTTTCTGTTACGAGCACTTGCATCACTAATGTGTGGTTTTGGAATTCCTACTCACCCTGGAATTCGCAGCTTATGGAGCCTTCTTCCCGTTGTTTCTGATACTGACAGGGTTCGTAAATGAGACATTCGGTTCTACAGTGACTATTGCGACTGTCGCCCTCTTATTTTTCGGCATAATCCTCTTTAATGACCGTCCGTCACAATCGCTCAACACACTTTCGTTCGCATTGTGCCATAGCGGACGACTTTTTCCGCTTTCCCTGTATGCTGCATACGTGTTCGATACGGCGCCTCTTGAAACACGAAACACTTCGGCTCCCATGACTGCGACAGCACCCACCACACGTGCACCAAGAATCTGCCTACGTTCGAATTCACTTAGCTCCGCACTCATAGCTACAAAAAAAAAAATACTGTTCTCACTACTACTGACACTTGCAGCTTATTGACATTGCACAGGTGCCAAGCAATGGTCAAATACAACAGCGCAACTTACAGGCTCGGAACTTCTTCATTTACGTTCAAGCATGTATTACTCGCGGCGTTTACATATTTTTGTCCAACCCCTGTACATGTACGAGGCCGCAATCGGGAGGACGACGGTTCAATCCCGCGTCCGACCATCCTGATTTCGGTTTTCCGTGATTTCCCTAAATCGCCCCAGGCAAATGCCGGGATGGTTCCTTTGAAAAGGCATGGCCGACTTCTTTCCCCATCCTTCCCTAATCCGATGAGACCGATGACCTCGCTGTCTGGTCTCCTTCCCCAAATAACCCAACCCATGTACGAGGCGAGATTCCAAGTACACTATATTATCCCACACTCATTTGGCTACAAAACCGTATTTTTCAACATGATCCCCATTCTACGCGATGGCCTTATGCCACCTTACTGGGAGGGCCTGCGTGCCTGCATGGTACTGTACTCGTCGACGTTGTCGGCAGCGTCGCACTACGTCAGCAATTCCATCAGAAACTGTTACAATGAGCCTCGTAACGCGCAAGCAAATCCGCACAGATGGTCCTCCGTTGCTGGTTATGGTCTTCTGCTAGGCGGCGAGGAACCTAGTGGGCAAACACCTTTGAGTACCCCAACTGGCGGACGAGTGTGACAGTGCTACCATCAGAGGTCCAGTTGAGCAGCAAGGTGTTTGACAATGGTCTTTCGATCATCTCGAATGAGGATCCGCACGTTCCAACATGCAGGAGTCACAGCTGTGTGGCTGGCCGGTACGCGGGAGATCGGACAGTTTTGCGCGACCTTGTTTAGATAATGGCAGACGCCTCGCCAAACGACTCACCGTGCTTTTGTTCACTGCCAGATCTCAGTAGACATTCTGAAAACGCGTATGAATATCTGCGTTGCTCTAGTTTTCCGCCAAAAGAGACTTAATGACAGCTCTCTGCTTAGAACACACCTCCGTTACAGACACTACTCGTATTCTGAAGGCTACATGGAGCGCCGCCAGCAGACTGGGACTTCGTGAAACTGTAGGGACTGAAGCGGGAATATTCCACGACGTCCCAAAACAAATTCCAAATTTTTTCAATGGAAATTGGCCAAGAAAAATATGTGCTGCCTTACTTATCTAATACCCCTAATATAGCAAGTGGTTCTTTCTCCAGGACAGTGGGCGTAAAACATTTTTGCTTAAAAGCCAATATTGACAATGTATATCGACACCTCCGACCGCATAGGAGGAAGGGCGAGGGAGGGGTGGGGGGAACTGACCACTTATAGGGAAATTAAGTTTTCATCAAACCGTCTTATTGATAGCAGCTTACCACGTAACACATTTTGAATCTACATATTATAAGCTATCATATCAAATATTTAAAATTAAGAGAGAAAATGATATATTGTGAAACGTCCCCTTAGAAAAATTATACAAGACTGTGCTTAAACTGACACACAATATTTTTAGCGCAACGCAATCTGACTTTCAAAAAATCCCTACGAAAGAATGGCCCAGACTAACATTAACCTATACGTTTCACAAATCACTTACCTCACAAAAATCTTGGTTACTCGAACTACTGCAATACAGCGAGCACCACTACTGCCAGCTAAATAAAAGATTCAAACTACGGAAGGCACTAACTACTGATAGGGATAGTTAGCAAATGAAAGATATTAATAGAGAACAAACAATGTATTTACCTTAATAGTCATAATATATATAGCAGTTCATGACAAATTACAAAACTCCGCCATCTCTCTCCCCACATCCACCACTGCTGGCGGCTCACCTCCAATTGCGCAACGCTATGCGCTGTTCACATCCAGCTGCCGCTGCCCAACACTACAATGGAAGACAACAATGCAAACTAGACACAGACTGCACACAGCACAGCCAGTGTTCCAAAATTTTTTGTAATTTATTATTTTTAATGTGGCCTTACTGGAAGCTACTATACATATATCTGGCAGATACACCATTGATACTGTGAAAGCAGGTAACATTTCTTGGTGCAAATATCCTGCACTACAGACCAACGAAACTGGCGGCTAGAGAGGCGAGTATAAGTGGTACCGCTTGCACCTTCTCAGCACGCTTCCCTCATTTAGGATCTAGCCGTAAACCTCAGTCGTCAGAAGCCGGAAACCTACACTCTGAAACTTCCGCGCGTGTCTAGCCGATCCCGGCAAACTATGCCAACAAACGATGCTATCTGACACATTTATGCACAATGAATTACAAAGAGTTCATTTGAAAACCAAGTGATTACCGAAATTTGCACATAGTACATTGCAAAAAAGATTTTAGGGCCAGAAGCGGATAATGACTGTTTTAAGGAATTTATTATGCCTGCGAAACCATATTTCGATAATATGTTTGCCTGTACTGAAGCGCCAAAGAAACTGGTATAAGCATGCATATTCAAATGCAGAGATATGTAAACAGGCAGAATACGGCGCTGCCGTCGGCAACGCCTATGTAAGACAACAAGTGTCTGCCGCAGTTGTTAGATTGGTTACTGCTGCTACAATGGTAGGTTATCAAGATTATAGTGAGTTTGAACGTGGTCTTATAGTCGGCTCACGAGCCATGGGACACAGTAGCTCCAAGGTAGCGATGAAGTGGGGACTTTCTCGTACGACCATTTCACGAGTGTACAGTGAATATCAGGAATCCGGTAAAAAACCAAATCTCCGACATCACTGCGGCCTGAAAAAGATCCTGCCAGAACAGGACCAACGACGACTGAAGAGGAACGTTCAACGTGACAGAAGTGCAACCCTTCCGCTAATTGCTGCAGATTTCAGTGCTGGGCCATCAACAAATGTCAGCGTGCGAACCATTCGACGAAATATCATCGATATGGGCTTTCTGAGCCGAAGGCTCACTCATGTACCCTTGATGACTGCACGACACAAAGCTCTACGCCTCGCCTGGTTCAAATGGTTCAAATGGCTCTAAGCGCTATGAGGTCATGAGTCCCCTAGACTTAGAACTACTTAAACCTAACTAACTTAAGGACATCACACACATCCATGCTCGAGGCAGGATTCGAACCTGCGACCGTAGCAGCAGCGCGGTCCCGGACTGAAGCGCCTAGAACCGCTCGGGTACAACGGCCGGCCGCTTCGCCTGGGCCCATCAACACCGACTAATGATAACTGGAAACATTTTTCCTGCTCGGACGAGTCTCGTTTCATTGTATCGAGCGGATGGACGTGTACCGGTATGTAGACAACCAAATTAATCCATGGGACCTGCACGTCAACAGGAGACGGTTCAAAATGGTGGCGGCTCTGTAATGGTGTGGGGCGTGTGCAGTTGGGACAGGTGACACGTACGTAAGCATCCTGTCTGATCACCTGCATCCATTCATGTCCATTGTGAATTCCGACTGAATTTGGCAATTCCAGCAAGGCAATGCGACACCCTACACGTCCGAAAGTGGCTCCAGGAACACTCTTCTCTCTTTAAACACTCCCGCTGGCTACCAAACCACCCAGACGTGAACATTATTTAGCATATCTAGGATACCTTGCAACGTGCTGTTCAGAAGAGGTCTCCATCCCCTCGTACTCTTACGCATTTATGTACAGCCCTGCAGGTCATGGTGTCAGTTCCCTCCAGCACTACTTCAGACATTAGTCGAGTCCATGCCACGTCGTGTTGCGGCACTTCTGAGTGCTCGCGGGGGCCCTACACGGTATTAGGCAGGTGCACCAATTTCTTTGGCTCTCCAATGTATATTCACGTATACTCGAGTGAATAATAAAGTTTATTATAGCAACATGCACTAATAATGCTCGTATGTTAAGTTATAAAGCTATTTCAGTTTCTACTATGTGAACATCTAAGCATTCATTCGCTCCACATGTTAATTTTAGTGTCGCTGCAAAGTATTAAATACAGATCTTCTGCTGTCTGTGATAATTAATAAATGACATCGGCAAACATGTCATCCCAGACTGTACACCCGACGGCTGTTCAACCTTGTATTGATAAATCATTTGGAGAAGGGAGAAAAGGGGAAGACAATTGAAAAGCGAACGAAGACAAGAACCAGTGTTCATAACTTTGGGGAATAGTAAGTTCAAGAAACTGCAATCTGCCGTACCAAAATGATTTCGTCTCTTCTTGAATTGTCCTTAAGGTCACAAAGCTATGTACAATTTCCCTTGTTTGTGTCCTTGTATCTTGTAATCAAGTTATCTTAATTCGCAATCGAGAATAGCATTAGTAAGTGATGAAAATCACAGCTCTGTACGTAAACATACACTATGTCATCAAAAGTATCCGGACTTTGAACGTGGTCAGATGATTGGATGCCTCTTGTCATACGTCTGTGAGCTAGCTTTCCACACTCATAAACACTCCTAGGTCCACTGTTTCCGATGTGATAGTGAAGTGGAAACGTGAAGGGACGCGTACAGTACAAAAAGCGTAAAGGCCGACATCGTCTGCTAACTGACAGAGACCGCCGACAGTTGAAGATAGTCGTAATGTGTAATAGGCAGACCACCACACAGGAATTCCAAACTGCATCAGTATCCACTGCAAGTACTATGACAGTTAAGCGGGAGGCGAGAAAACTTTGATTTCATGGTCATAAGCCACAGAGCACGCCGGTAAGTGCTAAACGACGCCTCGCTTGGTGTAAGAAGCCTAAACATTGGACGATTGAACCGTGGAAAAACGTTGTGTGGAGTGATGAATCACGGTACACAATGTGACGATCCCATGACAGGGTGTGGGTATGGCGAATGCCGAGTGAACGTCATCTGCCAGCGTGTGTATTGCCAACAGAAAAATTCAGAGGCGATGGTGTTATGATGTCGTTTTTTTCATGGAGTGGGCTTGCACCTCTTGTTGTTTTGAGTGGCTCTATCACAGCACAGGCCTACATTGTTATTTTAAGTACCTTCTTGCTTCCCACTGTTGAAGAGCAATTCGGGGATGGCGATTGCATCTTTCAACACGATCGAGCACCTGTTTATAATGCACGGCTTGTGGCGGAGTGGTTACATGACGATAACATCCCTGTAATGGACTGGTCTGCACAGAGTCCTGACCTGAAACCTATAGAATAGCTTTGGGATGTTTTGGAACGCCGATTTCGTGCCAGGCCTCACCGACTGTCATCGATACCTCTCCTCAGTGCAGCACTCCGTGAAGAATGGGCTGACATTCCCCGTGACACCTTCCAGCACCTGATTGAACGTATGGCTGCGAGAGTAGAAGCTGTCATCAAGGCTAAGGGTGGGCCAACATCATATTGAATTCTAGCATTACCGATGGGGGGCGCCATGAACTTGCAAGTATTTTCAGCCAGATATCCGGATACTTTTGATCACATGGTGTAGAACAGCTCTGTACAGTGAACGCTTAAATGAATGATCAACAGGAACCAAGCAAGATGCATGCAGTATAGGCGGCAGCGCGAATAAAGTCCTATGTCAGCCATAGGTGTCTGATAGTCGTTGCTTCCTATAACACTACGTGGACCGTAGCTGTTGAAGATTACACTGTGCCAACCTTGTGTGCTGCGTATCAGGGCCCAATTCTGACCTGACTTCTCATTGGCAGTTTCAAGCGAAGAAAAGATGTCGGGTGGGAGAACTGACATTCCCCTACTAGCATTCAGTTTCGTTGGTCTTAGTATAGATCAGACCTATGAACAGCACGAGAACATCACCATCTCTATTTGGTCCTCTCTCTTCTAAATATTATTTATAGTGTCAGCAGTATAGGCCGAACTGTTGTGAAGAACCGAAGGATGGTTGTGAAAGTGAAGATTCTACATGTGACGTTCCACGCCGTTGTATTACGAGGGCAGGAACTTAAATAGTGGCAACTATTTATTCACAACCCATACAAAAAGAGTTACATGTTCGCACCTCTTACTGTAGTCACTAGCGTTGTGTAGAGCCCGTTGCCAGCGATGTGGAAGGCGTAGTATACCATTAGCAGAGCCTGTTCTGTTGATGGTACGAATGGAGCGGTCTAAAGTTATGTTGATTCTCGTGTGATGTCCTTAGGTTAGTTAGGTTTAAGTAGTTCTAAGTTCTAGGGAACTGATGACCATAGATGTTAAGTCCCATAGTGCTCAGAGCCATTTGAATCATTTTTTTTTATTCTCGTGTACGACTGTGATGGTGTTATCCTAACGCTTTAAATTCCTCCATGGCAGACCGTCAATGCACAGTATTACTGTTCGCTTTTGGAGCATCACCTGCGACCAGCTTTGCGAGAGAAGCGGCGACACTTTCTGCGCCACCCACCCGTCATTTTGCACGACAATGCGCGGGCGCATACAGCGCAAGCTGTGGCTGCTCTGTTCGGTCGATGGGACTGTACCATCCACCATGCTCCCCGGACTTAAGTCCTTGTGACTTTGATTTGATTTAGAAGATGAGGGAACCACTTTGTGGCATTCTCTTCAGAACTGTTCCAGAGATTCGACAGGCAGTAGACCGCTCCATTCGCACCATCAACAGAACAGGCTCTGCTAACGGTATACTACGCCTTCCAAATCGCTGGTAACGGGTTCTATACAACGCTGGTGACTACTTTGAAGGACAGTAACAGGTGCAAACATGTAACTATTTTGTATCGGTTGTGAATACATAGTTGCCACTATTTAAGTTCCAACCCTCATATAAAGTTTAAGTTCTACAAAAATCAGATAGTAGAATACTTGCCACATCTGTAGTATTCAATACGGCATACACGCAGCATAGATAACTGGTTTCCACTTGGGCACTTTGCAAGGTACCACTTATTTTCAGGTTACATTTTATTTCATTTTTTTCGAGACTTAAATTTTATATCACGTCTGCAGATACCAATAGCATTCAATTATCTCAGGCAGGAGTGCAAAACACATAGCCGGGAGTAAGATGGCGGCTCCCACGCTGGCTCAAGCAGCTGCTGGGACATTTCGCGTTGTCGGTAGACAGAGAAGTGAGGTGCTGTGGCTGGCTGTTTGAAAGACACTTGTGCCGGCGCACGATACATAGGGAAACTACAGCCATTCTGGCACGAGGCAAGTAATTTTGTTTAATAAATATTTACTATTAAAAGCTACATTTTCCACTGCAGATATTAGGAGAAGCCACCTGTTCATTAACACTTTCTTTCAACAGTATTGTCGAGCAAGAAAGCAGTCGTTTCAATAAAGAGATGGATAGTGCTTAAGATACGAAACTGTACAAACAGCTACGATGTTTCACGATTGTAAGTGCAAGATCTAAACTGCGCGGGATAGCCACCAGTAGCCGATATGATGCCTTTCGATCCAGTCCTGACGTAAGACCACGCTCTGAAGAAATTGCTAGTTTTCAATTAATAAACAACATATTGTTTCATTTATTAACAGATTACGGCACTTCCGTAAATAAACACATGTTAAAGGGATTCACGAACCTTATTTGAAGTAATATAGCGTCTTACTTCATCACGTAGAAAGTACAGTATATAGAACGCACTTTTCCAGAGAATCCGGTGCCGATGATACTGCTGCTGCGAGGGACCGGAGCTTTGCAGCTAACTAGGTAAGGAGAAGTGACGAGTCACTAAGATAATGCAAGAACGGATTGTTTTAATCTCTGTAAGTCTCGGCCAGAAAAGCGTGCCCAGTCACACTGCATACCTCTTACACCATCTTCTACAGACTCCTTAACTAAACTAAGATACTTCTGGAGATTTAGTACAAAGGGGGCACGCTCTTACCCTTGGCATCTCTTGTATGGGGAAATCTGATCACATTTGGATAAGTGACAGCGGAGGCATCTGACGCTCATTGAGTAGAAAAAAAAATTGATCGCGTTTGGATAACTTACGGTGGAAGGAACTATTTTTCGCCGATTTGTATTAAGATTAGGAAGTGCAGTCCGATACAAGTGCAAAGGAAGTGGGAAGCGAATTATAAATGTAAAAAGTGACTGAAATTTGTGGTTTGCAAGTAGCAACAATAAAACTGTGCGAGTAGTGGAGTGCCAAAACCGTGTCACGAATCGCAATAAATTAACATAGTGGAAAATACAAATTACGTCCAAGGATTGCAAACACTTTGTGGGTAGAACTTAATGAACGATCGTCCAAAAAGGCTTCGCGGTGGAGAAGAAAGAAAACAACGGCATCAAGCGTGGCAAGGCTAGCTGCGTTACCAGAGGAGGCATCGCTGCACGCAGCGAGCACGGAGAATCCATTCGGTTACGATGGCAGCAGGATGGGGTGCGCCCGGTGTGCACACGCAGAGGTCTGCAGTTCGACGCGCGGGCGCAGCGTCGGCACATTCTTGAAGCAGCTACGTCGTCAGGGGATGCAGAAACTTACATCAAGTAAGTCAAGGTTGCCTTTAGCTCTAGGGGTGCGTGGAGTTCAGTAATTAAGTTCTGTGGTGTATAGTCTACTTGAGAGCAGTTAAAATTATGGGGAACAAAACGAGTACGTTAGAAGTTTCTGAGGAGTCAGAAAGACCTAAAAGAACGGATGAAACTAACAACAATAAGTGGAAAGAACTTAATATACAGGAAATGTTTTCAGCTCTAATGAAAAAAACAGAAGAAACTGCTAATGTAATGAACAATAAAATAGAGGATGATGCAAAGAATGCTAACCGACAGATAAATGCGAGAATAGGAGAAACTGCTAGAGATACTAACTAACAGCTGGAGAAAATTATTGAGAAAAATAACAAAAAACTGACAAATTAGAGGAATGTATCAGGAAGGTTCGCAGAAGATGTAAAGAAGGGGATAAGAAAAAAATGACTCTGAGCACTATGGGACTTAACATCTTAGGTCATCAGTCTCCTAGAACTTAGAACTACTTAAACCTAACTAACCTAAGGACATCACACACATCCATGCCCGAGGCAGGATTCGAACCTGCCACCGTAGCAGTCCCGCGGTTCCCGACTGCAGCGCCTAGAACCGCACAGCCACCGCGGCCGGCAAGGGGATAAGAGAATAGGGAATGTAATAATGGAGAATATTCAGGAAAATGAACATACTGTGAATAATTTGCAAACTACTGTCAATGATAAAACTGAAGAATTTAACAAGAGAGTATCTGATATAAACAGTAAGTTAGACCCAGCTGAATATGGTCAGTCAATATCAAATGTTACAATAAATTCTGATTTAAGTTTTGGTGTAAATAATAACCTAGTCAAAGATGAGCAAATGCAAAACAAAGAAGCAGTCGAAGTAGATTCTGTTATGAAATTTGATGTCAGTAATGAGACTGAAAACAGCATTGTGTCAGTCTCCAATTTAAACAAATAATTCGATGAAAATGGGTCAACATTGTCTAATAGAATAGCAAATACAAAATTTTGTAAAAACTAATACTCAAGAGAGATTTGGCATTGTAGCTTGTATCTTGTATTCAGCAGGAAGTCAGTGATTTTAGTGCCAGAGGCACGGTCATCAATATGGATGGAGAGAAGACACAATCAAAGAAAAACTAAGAACTTGTACATCATGCGCAGCTAATAATTAAGTAAACGTAGGAAGCGAATACTAACAGCACACAAATTATAACCCTAAACCTATACATCATGAACACCTTTCAGTCATAAACTATGGACTAGGAAGATGAGGCATCTGATATCATTAAATGATATACAAAACTTGAAGAATCAACCATCCTATGGATAAAGTCTAAAATGCAGGGCAAAAGGTGTAATAAACTTCTTTTAACAATTTTACATATATCCTGCTACAAAAGTTTTTTTTTTCAGAGCGACATGTAACTTAAAATTAGGATTGTCACATAGATTAAGTATTAACTTTGTACACACCAATATAAGCATGAGATGCTGGCACAAGCAAGAGGACAACGCTGTTGGAACTTCGAGCCAGGGGTGCAACGATCATGGGACAACAGAGCAGAACATCAAGGAGACATCACAGGTAATAGGTGGAGACATCAATGACTCATGTCATGATAGATTACGAGCATTAAAATACAAACAATGGATCAAAAAAGGGCGGTATGAATGCGAATGAAGTTAAGAACGAGCGGCAGGGAACCTTACTTCAAATTGGTAGCACACTGGACAACAATCTTCGGCAACCAATTAAAAGCGGTACGTCCATGTAACAGCAGATATAGGAAAAGGAGCGCTACACAACAGCATGATTCTGAGCAAAGAGTTACCAAGGTCACAATGAACATGTGTTCAGTCCTATCAAAATCCAACTTAAAACTTGGCAATGTTACCCAATATCGTCAACTCGCATATTATGAGATCACATCCTATCCCAGCCCAAGAAGAATGAAAATACAAGTAAGAAGAGCAAAAATTGCTGCTAGAAGCATGAAGATTCACCTTCCACAATCCTCTCCTGAGATCTCAAAAGTCAAATATGTCAAACTACCATAGAAAAACTCCATAACATTTCAACTTAATAATCAGTCAGTATTATGAACATGTAGCACTATTCCCATCAAATAGCAAACGTCAACATAGGACTGCTGCTACTATTCATACAATGGAAATGTGGGTTCAAATGGTTCAAATGGCTCTAAGCACTATAGGACTTAACATCGGAGGTCATCAGCCCCTAGACATAGAACTACTTAAACCTAACTAACCTAAGGACATCACACACGTCCATGACCAAGGCAGGATTCGAACCTGCGACCGTAGCAGCAGCGCGGTTCCGGACTAAAGCGCTTAGAACCGCTCGGCCACAGCGGCCGGAGGAAATGTGGGAAAATCATCGAGACCTGCGGTCTCTGTCAAAACCATGATTTGTTACATTACCAAAGCAATGACCCTGATAATACAGTACAACCATAGAAGTCATGCTGATGTCTGTACGAACACCCATCTAACTGATCGTCTACCACGAAACACTGCCAGCAAAGCTCATACCATATTCTCCAGCTGCACTACAACTAGAACCATCATCATATGTCGGTAAAAACGTCTCTACCACACCAAAACAAGACTGTGTGAGCTGTGACAACAGACTGTGGTCCATACAGCCACTCATCATACAGGAACTATATAATGCAGTCAACAAATAAGTTTACAAATACGATAGGAACTATATGTGCAGACCACAAATAAGTGTAGGGGTACAACGAGAACCGTATACTGCAGTCTACAAATAAGAGTGCAGCTGTAGTGTTGGAAAAAAAGTGTATTTGAGTACTAAGTCACACAAGGAGAAAACTGTCATCTACAAGTATCAAGAAACATTATCTCAATGTCACTTGCATGACAATGTATAGTCTATTGTCTGATGTAACAGATACTTCATAAACTTTAATTCTTTTATGTACACATGTGCTTTTGTAAACTTCAGTTATTTTATGTAAATGCATACTTTTGTAACTTGAATTGTTTTATGTGGATGTATATCCTTGTAATCTTCAATTATTTTATGGATTTATGTTGTGTTTACCATCAACAAGGTTGAATTTAATAATATTTTACATGTAGGTATAAATAGACAAATATTTTAAATGCACATGTAATGTGAAGAGTGGAGGTAAAATAATATGATAGATTAGACAAAGGTTTCCTCAATTTCAACCATACACATCAGTACTGACAAGTGGAGTGGATGTGGACTTCTCTTTACACAAGTTTGTGGCATAATTAGACCAGTTAAAGGATGAGTGGGATACTGGTTCAAGTCTGAAAGAGATATTCTATTGGAATTACTTATAAAGAGTCATCAAAAAACTGAACAATAATGGTGGACACTTACTCCATGAACATATAATATTTCAGTTTAATAACATTAAGAATACTAAAGGAACTTGCCAATCACTTCTTTAAAATTTTTATGCATTAAAGATAAATAATATTGTAAGGTGAATCACTTTAATTTAAGACAAGGTTGTTGAACAAAGCGGAAGACTGCTCAATAATCGAATTGAAACACTTACCTAATATGGCGCTGGTTAGTCAACGCCTCAAATCTTGAGGCCAGCACCAAATTAACTAGGAAGGGGCAGGTTATGTAAGGTGATACTCCATTTTTACCACCTCCCATGGCCAACAGATAAGGTGATGGTCTATTTTACCACCTTCCACGGGCATCTCGTCGATGAGACGATTTAAATGATATGTCACACACCACACTTTTGTGCAACAGTCTTAATTTGCATATAAAATGATAATTAAAAAGAACCTGACTGATCGAAATACGATACTAAGTAATCCCTTTTCCCATTTGCATGTACATACATTCCGGTAGGAATTCAGACCTGTAATTTTTCTTTATAAGCCACTTTGCAGATCTGTGCCGAAGGATAAGGATGGGTCATAAATATCACGGCCACAAGGGACACAGAATGGGTCTCGACAAAGTCGCAAAGCGTGTTTTGCCACAGGCGTGTTTTCTGCCTCACTTGTCCGAAGGGAGAGACGACTGCGCAGTTCACACTGTGTGGATGAGCCGCATTTTCGAAGGTGGAGAAGGAAATACATAGTTAAAACAGCACGTGGCACTCAAGTGAACAGTGCATGATATCTACATATATATCTGAATGCTAGTAAAGGACTGAGCCTCTTGAAGAACAGTCTGTCATTGGCGGAACAGTATGAAAATTTTGAGGTAAGGGAGATTGCACCCTTTACGTCATTGCTTTACGGACGTGGAGTTAGCTTATAGGAAGACTGAAAGTAATGTTTTGAGAGTGAGACAAATAATTCCTGTACATAGCAGTTTGGTTGGCCGACTCCAGTTTTGGTAGAAGGCAATGTTCTTCGCAGAGAGGGGAAAGGTAGTTTGGTACATGCAACTTGCATACAAGAAAGAGCCCTCTCTCTCCAAAACGTTCTGTTGATACATGGAGTGCTTAACGTTCCATATCTTGTGGATAAAGATTTATTCTGTGGTTACTTTTATCACAATGAACTCTAAATAGAACTGCGTTAAATAAGCTGCGAGTCTCGTATATTCTCACAGTGGAGAGATCGAGAAGAGTCGTGTCAGTTAATAAGTTCGTGCAAGAACTGCAAGGGCACCACTGGACGCATCACCCCACCCACCAGGCGAGTGTACGCTGCCATTATAGACAGACTAGCGACGAAAGTCTTTTGCTTCACAGAAGAGCTCAGTAAGAGAGTATGACTGACACTTCTGTCAAGAATAAGCAGTTTTATTGGTTGACAGGCAGCGTGGAGCAGATGCAGTCGTATGGCGTCCTACTCATCCAACAACACGCCGTGCAGGAAAGGTAAATGACGCATTGTAATCATGCAGGGAGTATGTTACATATGTCTACATCTACATAGATACTCCACAAGCCACCGTACGGTGCGTGGCGGAGGGAAACCTGTGCCACTACTTGTCGTTTCTTTTCATGTTCCACTCACAAGCAGAGCGAGGGAAAAACGACTATCTATATGCCTCAATATGAGCCCTAATTTCTCGTATCTTATCTTCTTGGTCCTTACGTACAATGTATGTTGGCGACAGTAGAATCGTTTATCAATCAGCATCAAATGCCGGTCCTCTAAATTTCCTCAATAGTGTTGCTTGTAAGGAACGTCGGCTGCCCTCAAGGGATTCCCATTGGAGTTCCTGAAGCATCTCCATAACACTTAAGTTTTGTTTGAACCTACCGATAACAAATCTAGCAGCCCTCCTCTGAATTGCTTTGATGTCTTCCTTCAATCTGACCTGGTACAGATTCCAAACACTCGAGGATTATTCAAGAATAGGTCGCACTACCGTCCTATATGCGGTCTCCTTTACAGGGGAACCAATCTTTCCTAAAATTCTCCCAATAAATGGAAGTCAACCATTCGCCTTTCCTACCACAGTTCTCACATGCTCGTTCCGCTCCATGTCGCTTTGCAACATTATGCCCAGATATTTAAACGACTTGACTGTGTCAAGCAGGCCACTAGTCATACTGTATTTGAACGTTAGAGATTTAATCTTCCTACTCATCCACATTAATTTACATTTTTCCCTTTTAGGGTTAGGTGCCATTCATAGCACCAATTGCAAATGTTGTCTAAATAGTTTTGTATGTTCCTACAGTCACTCAACTTCGACACCTTACCGTACACCATGGCATCATCACCAAACAACAGCTGCCCATCCTGTCCGCCAAATCATTTATGTGTACAGAAAACAACAGCGGTCCTATCACCCTCCTCTGGAGGTTCTATTATTTAAGAAGTCTTCGTGCCACTACATAGGTATGAACTTATTCCTTACGCTCATACTTTCGTTAACATCCTTTAGTGGGGCACTGTGGCAAATGCTTCCCGGAAATCTAGAAAGATGGAATCGGCCTGTGGCCCTTCATTCATAGTTCTCAGTATATCATGTAAGGAAAGCCAAAGAATATGATGTCACAAGTGCGCCTCATTGTACAGTTCAGTGTTTAGTTTGGAGTGGTATACTAAACCCTCGTTTGTGTTGTGTTCAGCCAAGCAAGATCATAATGCTGAACTTCAGTTAGGAACAGTTGTCCATCTATATTAATTAACGTTGTTTAAATTTAGTATATTGCAGAATCCATTCCTGTAGTGTTTACTTCTGTTCTTGTTTGTTATAACTTTTGAGGTAGCAAAGCATTGTCATATATAACTATCTGATACTTGTATCAAGATTCGTGTGTCCTTTTTTAAATTTAATTATCAGTAAACCATTTCTGTACAGAATCATATTGTAAAAAAAACGATAATATAAACAGTGTAATAGTACAGGGAACTGGTTGTTTGTCCTAAAAGTAGGCTACCTACACTCATGTAATTAAATTACTTGGGAGAGGAACACTTTCAGGAATCTACAAATAACTGTTCTTCTGACGTCTAACCACTTCCGCGATTCATACTCCCTACCTGACAGGGCCAGAACATAAAACACTTCTGCACACATTCCGAGCGATCCTTGCATGCCAAGTGGTGGGGAGGAGATCGTTAGAATCGTTGGTACATTAGAAAACTTACAGAAAGGCGTCACAGTTTAAATGTCATTGACTATTATTTGTTTCCTAAACAACTTATACCATTTTTATGTGATACTTTACACAGATTTCACTGTGTACCTCATGAGTTTCAGAGTGATGCACTTATTTTTAAGTATGAAACTTGTTGTTGTTGTTGTGGTCTTCAGTCCTGAGACTGGTTTGACGCAGCTCTCCATGCTACTCGATCCTGTGCAAGCTTCTTCATCTCCCAGTACTTACTGCAACCTACATCCTTCTGAATATGCTTAGTGTATTCATCTCTTGGTCTCCCTCTACGATTTTTACCCTCCACGCTGCCCTCCAATGCGAAATTTGTGATCCCTTGATGCCTCAAAACATGTCCTACCAACCGGTCCCTTCTTTTTGTCAAGTTGTGGCACAAACTCCTCTTCTCCCCAATTCTACTCAATACCTCCTCATTAGTTATGTGATCTACCCATCTAATCTTCAGCATTCTTCTGTAGCACCACATTTCGAAAGCTTCTATTCTCTTCTTGTCCAAACTATTTATCGTCCCTATTTCACTTCCACACATAGCTACACTCCATACAAACACTTTCAGAAATGACTTCCTGGCACTTAAATCTATACTCGATGTTAACAAATTTCTCTTCTTCAGAAACGCTTTCCTTGCCATTGCCAGTCTACATTTTATATCCTCTCTACTTCGACCATCATCAGTTATTTTACTCCCTAAATAGCAAAACTCCTTTACTACTTTTTAAGTGTCTCATTTCCTAATCTAATTCCCTCAGCATCACCCAATTTAATTTGACTACATCCCATTATCCTCGTTTTGCTTTTGTTGATGTTCATCTTATATCCTCCTTTCAAGACACTATCCATTCTGTTCAACTGCTCTTCCAAGTCCTTTGCTGTCCCTGACAGAATTACAATGTCATCGGCGAACCTCAAAGTTTTTATTTCTTCTCCATGAATTTTAATACCTACTCCGAATTTTTCTTTTGTTTCCTTTACTGCTTGCTCAATATACAGATTGAATAACATCGGGGATAGGCTACAACCCTGTCTCAATCCCTTCCCAACCATTGCTTCCCTTTCATGTCCCTCGACTCTCATAACTGCCATCTGGTTTCTGTACAAATTGTAAATAGCCTTTCGCTCCCTGTATTTTACCCCTGCCACCTTCAGAATTTGAAAGAGAGTATTCCAGTTAACATTGTCAAAAGCTTTCTCTAAGTCTACAAATGCTAGAAAGGTAGGTTTACCTTTTCTTAATCTTTCTTCTAAGATAAGTCGTAAGGTTAGTATTGCCTCACGTGTTCCAACTTTTCTACGGAATCCAAACTGATCCTCCCCGAGGTCCGCCTCTACCAGTTTTTCCATTCGTCTGTAGAGAATTCGTGTTGGAATTTTGCAGCTGTGACTTATTAAACTGATAGTTCGGTAATTTTCACATCTGTCAGCACCTGCTTTCTTTAGGATTGGAATTATTATATTCTTCTTGAAGTCTGAGGGTACTTCTCCTGTCTCATACATTTTGCACACCAGATGGTATAGTTTTGTCATGACTGACTCTCCCAAGGCCGTCAGTAGTTCTAATGGAATGTTGTCTACTCCCGGGGCCTTGTTTCGACTTAGGTCTTTCAGTGCTCAGTCAAACTCTTCACGCAGTATTTTATCTCCCATTTCGTCTTCATCTACATCCTGTTCCATTTTCATAATATTGTCCTCAAGTACATCGCCCTTGTATAAACCCTCTATATTCTCCTTCGACCTTTCTGCCTTCCCTTCTTTGCTTAGAGCTGGGTTTCCATCTGAGCTTTTGATATTCATATAAGTGGTTCTCTTCTCTCCAAAGGTCTCTTTAATTTTCCTGTAGGCAGTATCTATCTTACCCCTAGTGAGATAAGCCTCTACATCCTTACATTTGTCCTCTAGCCATCCCTGCTTAGCAATTTTGCACTTCCTGTCGATCTCATTTTTGAGACGTTTGTATTCCTTTTTGCCTGCTTCATTTACTGCACTTTTATATTTTCTCCATTCAATAATTAAATTCAATATTTCTTCTGTTATCCAAGGATTTCTATTAGCCCTCGTCCTTTTACCTACTTGATCGTCTGCTGCCTTCACTACTTCATCCCTCAGAGCCACCCATTCTTCTTCTACTGTATTTCTTTCCCCCACTCCTGTCAATTGTTCCCTTATGCTCTCCCTGAAACTCTCTACAACCTCTGGTTTAGTCAGTTTATCCAGGTCCCATCTCCTTAAATTAGCACCTTCTTGTAGTTTCTTCAGTTTTAATCTACAGTTCATAACCAATAGATGTGGTCAGAGTCCACATCTGTCCCCGGAAATGTCTCACAATTTAAAATCTGGTTCCTAAATCTCTGTCTTACCATTATATAAACTATCTGATACCTTTTAGTATCTCCAGCATTTTTCCATGAATACAACCTTATTTTACGATTTTTGAACCAAGTGTTAGCTATCATTAAGTTATACTCTGCGCAAAATTCTACCAGACGGCTTCCTCTTTCATTTCTTCCCCCAATCCATATTCACCTACTATGTTTCCTTCTCTCCCTTTTCCTACTGACGAATTCCAGTGACCCATCACTATTAAATTTGCGTCTCCCTTCACTACCTGAATAATTTCTTTTATCTCATCATACATTTCCTCAATTTCTTCATCATCTGCCGAGCTAGTTGGCATATAAACTTGTACTACTGTAGTAGGCATGGGCTTTGTGTCTATCTTGGCCACAATAATGCGTTCATTATGCTGTTTGTAGTAGCTTACCCGCACTCCTATTTTCTTATTATTCATTATTAAACCTACTCCTGCATTACCCCTATTTGATTTTGTATTTATAACCCTGTATTCACCTGACCAAAAGTCCTGTTCCTCCTGCCACCGAACTTCACTAATTCCCACTATATCTAACTTTAACCTATCCATTTCCCTTTTTAAATTTTCTAAACTACCTGCCCGATTAAGGGATCTGACATTCCACGCTCCGATCCGTAGAAAGCCAGTTTTCTTTCTCCCGATAACGACGTCCTCTTGAGTAGTCCCCACCCGGAGATCTGGAATATTTTACCCAAGAGGACGCCATCATCATTTAACCATACAGTAAAGCTGCATACCCTCGGGAAAAATTACGGCTGTAGTTTCCCCTTACTTCCGCCGTTCGCAGTACCAGCACAGCAAGGCAGTTTTGGTTAATGTTACAAGGCCAGATCAGTCAATCATCCAGACTGTTGCCCCTGCAACTACTGAAAAGGCTGCTGCCCCTCTTCAGGAACACACGTTTGTCTGGCCTCTCAACAGATACCCCTCCTTTGTGGTTTCACCTACGGTACGGCCATCTGTATCACTGAGGCACGCAAGCCTCCCCACCAACAGCAAGGTCCATGGTTCATTGGGGGGGGGGGGTGAACCTTAGGCTAAGAAAATGAGAGTTCTGCCTGCCAAAAATCAGTGGAATTCTCGAAAGTGTTTTAATCACACAAGTAGGCTGCCTACCCACTAGGGGCACTGCACTGCCGCTACTACCGTGCATGCTACGCAACAACGCAACTACTACGCGTAATAAAGATAGACAATTTAAAAAAAAGGGATCATTAAGGAGTAGGAGAAGGAGATTTATTGTCTGTAATAGAACATACAGTCACCATTAATCTTTATTGTACATTTACCATTGCCAACTTTGGCCCAAATAAAAAGATATTCTTCTTCTTGTAGACAAAGTAAATGGCTTATCTGGAACAAGGGTCCCATACGGAACTTTAGCAAGTAATCCTGTACTCTCTGCTATACTCCAAGTCTTCCAAGCCAAAATATTAGCATCAGAGAAAGCTTCAAGGCCAACATAATCAGCATGATTGCCCCAAAAAACGGCCAAGGTCAGCCATGTACTGCCTCCAAAAACAGCCTTTGTATCACAGGTGAACTCCATTCGTAGTCCACGAAAAACATCAGGGCCACCCATAAGCTGCTGTTTATTAAACTGTCCACACAAATGTGAAAAAGTGAATTTGTCATGATTCCTTAGTGGAGCTTGAGCCATGATGAAAAGAAAACCACCAAAATTTCCGACTACTTCTGTCTTCTTATTTGTTTTAAATTCCTCTGAAATTAAGCATTTAATCGAGAAAGTCATGGTTACCAAAAATGTAGAGCGTTAAATTCTGCATCGATTGAGTACCAAAATTTTGGTATTTAATTAAATTGTCCTGTAGAAAAGCTACGTCAGAAAATGGCAATTTTTCACACTTTTCGAAGAACACTCGTTTTGTCGCTAAAAACGCACAGCATCTTACAATTGGTCAATTCGAAATAACATTTTATAGGAGTAAAAGTTTTAGAGCACAAATTGCGTTTTCAAAAGGTCAGAATGATAAAAAACCTAAAAGATGAACAAATTTATATTTTGTTGTTTCCTAACAGCGACTGCCACCAACACTGCCACTGCCACTGTCACTGTCATTTTGAATCTTCTCCTCTTTCTTTATCAGTTCTGCTTCTGATAATACTAAACATGGCTTCAAATGTGCTAAGCTAATCAATATCATTCTAAATGACATTTACTATCATTATTAATAATATTATTATTATCATTATTGTGAATGTTTTGAAATACATTTGGTATGCGTTGTTCCTGGTCAGACATAAGAGGGGGACTTAAGTCCATAATCTGGTCAGGCTAAATAAGAAATAAGCAAATAAATAAATAAATATTTCATTATTCAGTTGTATGTAAATCACATGATTAACGATGAACACATCAAACTGCTGTTTACCATTCGTGAATTTTTCCAAAATTCCCATTTTTAGTTTTGTTACTGATACATAATTTCTAAGCTACACATTATCAGGGTAATACTTTTGAAAACTATGAAATTAGCAGGATGATGTTCATATAAGGGACAAAAATTTGTTTACATTGGATATTAGTGAAAAAGATACATTGGGTTTTTTGTTGTCTTATTAGGAATAAAGAAATTTAATTCAGTTAACAATAAACTGAATGACATATGACTGTACAAAACTGCTTTAAAGTAATTCAATAAAACAAAATATTTTGACTTAGGTGAACGATTAATGTTTAGCTATGCATGGATTGTTTTTCTTATTCCACAGCATTATTTCTCTACACACTTGAGGGTGAGAGTTGAAATAACATTAACTCCAATCTTCCATGATGCCCATATTCGTATTTTTGGTGGAATCCATTTTTCCTTTTTCCAAAATGTTATTATCTACGTCATGGTAGTCAGCATTAATAATGGGAATGTCACTTGGAACACTGGTATAGATTAGCCTTTGCATAGTTTGCAAAGGATGATACACTTAATGCTGGTTTTCCTGTAGGAACAACCTCCATGGCACCCTTTGTCTCATATGCACTAAATGGTTTTCAACGGTTTCACAGGTGCTGCTTTTTTAGGAGTTGGTACTGGCACAAGGCCTATTTTGAAGTCTTCCAGCCATATTGCCGTCAAACCAGTGCGTTGTTTTGCACCTGCATATGCGTCCTCAGGGAATGCTGTAGAGCAGCTGCTTCTGTAGGAGTCAAAAAGGTGAGATCGAATGATGTCTTTGATGTAAATTTTTGAAATATTTGATAGCGAAGCATGTTTAATGGCTTTCTTGCATCTTCACAGTACAGGATTCCTATGAACGTCCGTCCAGTCCGTCAGTCTCATCAACAGTTGCACTGAAATTGCTGAATATCTCTACTACTTTCGGTATGTTGTTTTTCGTCTCCAATGCCTTGAGGAGCTTGTTTTCCTGTGCCGAAAAACAACGAAGTCGTATCACAGCCATTCAACGTATGTAGGAACAGAAGGATGTGATGTGATAATGATGTTTTGGTTTGTGGGGCGCTCAACTGCGCGGTTATCAGCGCCCGTACAAATTCCCAACTTTGCTCAGTCCAATCTCGCCACGTGCATGAGTGATGATGAAATGGGGAGGACAACACAAATACCCAGTGATCTCGAGGCAAGAAAAAATCCCTGACCCCGCCGGGAATCGAAACCGGGACCCCGACCACGAGCTACCGACGAACAGAAGGTTGTCTTTCGGTACTTGAGACAATTTGAAATTTAGGGGCTGTAGACTTGCCTGTCTTTGCTTGGCTTCAGTAGAAAAATGTTGGGGGACAATGGCGCTGAAGCGGTCAGAATCACTTTTCATGAATAACAACAGCGGTAAAGCTCACCAGACCAACATGTTTACCATCCTTTCTCATCTTACTCCTCTCTATAAACGTTCATATCCATGTATCCCTCGCTGTGATGACATCTACCCCTTTCACAACACTTTCATCACAAATAAAACACTCTCACCTTTGCACTAATTTTACTGACGAATGTAATTAAACAATGATCAGCTGAAAACTGATGCCTGATAGTGCCACCAACACTATGTAGCCCTGCAAAAGTATTTGTTTCTGCCAATGGTGGATCAACAAAATGCAGAAAATAAATATACTGATAACTAAACTAACAAGAGAGAGCAGTGGAAGAAATCACTGAACTGAAAGTAACAAACTTATGCTGGGCACAATATGATTTACATGTAATTGAATAATGGGGACATTTACTCACGAGCTAGCTTTTTTATCACTTTCTTTGACTTTCTGAAAACATAATTTGATGCTCTACAACTTTTCTGTTATAAAATGTTGTGCCAAATTGGCTAATTATCAGATGCTGCATATTCTAAAGCAACGAAACGAGTGCTTCTTGAAAAGTGTGAAAAATAACCGTCCTCTAACATGGTTTTTCTATAAAAAAAACTTTATCAAATAACAACGGGTTGGTACTAGATGTAGAATTCAATACTCTACATTTTTGGTGACCCTGGCTTTTTCGATTAAACGCTTAGTTTCAGAAGGATTTGAAAAAAAAGAAATCCTAAATTTTGGTGGTTTTCTCCTCATTATGGCTGAAACTCCACTCAGAAATCGTGACGATCTCAGATTATTTAAATTAAACGCACACCTGAGTGATTAAAACAGTTTCCAAAACCACTAATTTTTGAAAGGCAACCCCCTCTTTGGAGCTAGTTTTGTCGGCCTACCTTTCTATAGACATTATGATCAACATGCACAATGTGAAATTGGTGGACCTTCTTCTATTAAAGTGCACTGTGGCGGTTTCAAAAAGGTACAAATAAAATGATTTCTCAATTTATTTCTTCTTTATTTCTTAAAAATAGTAATATAGGCAGTGATTGCAGCTTAGCAAGTTGGTGGGATTCTGGTAATCGAACTATTTTTGTTGAATAATCAGACACGCTAGTCACTGAGACACGATGACTATGGGTCTTTATTAATTTTTAATTCACATTTGGACAGCAAGCTGCTGTGTGGAAATGAATCCTGACTGCTTGGTGCATCAACAGGTAACAGCCCGTTGGAACTATTGAAGCTGCTCCAACTGTGGGAAGAGGTGGAACAGATATCTCTAGTGTGTGAGTGTGGGCAGTGTCTGAACATTGGGAAGAGGTGGTAACAACAATTTCCAGCCGGCAGAATGTTGTCTTTGGCCATTATTCATCTCAGATGTGTTGCTGGCGCGGCAAACAGCGATCATTCTTCACCTCTCTCACTCTCTCTCTCTCTCTCTCTCTCTCTCTCTCTCTCTCTCTCTCTCTATCTGTCAGTTGCCCGCCCCCGGTAGCTGAGTGGTCGGCACGACAGAATATCAATCGTAAGGGCCCAGGTTCGATTCCCGGCTGGGTTGGAGATTTTCTCCACTCAGGCACTGGGTATTGTGTTGTCCTAATCATCATCACTTCATCCCCATCGTCGAGCAAGTCGCCGTAGTGGCGTCAAATCGAGCCTTGCACCCGCCGAACGGTCTACCCGACGGGAGGTCCTAGTCAGACGACATTTTTTTATCTGTCAGTTGTGTGGGACGCTTCTGACAGTTGCTGGGAGGCGAGTTGAGACCTTCTGCCAATTACAGAGATTGCAGCAGCTTCTAATGTAGGTGGACAGACCTCTCTCAAGTGAGCTGTAGTTCCCCAGACAGGAGTAGTGGCGACTCTGCGCTGGCTACACACATCTTCGTAAAAAACTTGAATGACACTATGAGATGGTTTAAGTAAAACAGTTTTGTAGGAAATATTATTTTACTATATATACTTACATACATTGTCAACCATTACAGTAATTAAAAAATTACAGTCATTCTGTTTTGCAATATTTCGCAAATAACTGTTTTCTGTATGCCTTAAATTCATCCTGTATCCCTTTCAGCACTGTACGAGCAACATGCATAGGTATACCATCTGTAAATTCAACTTCTGTGGATTTTATACTTACGGGAGCAGAAGGAGAATATGTTTACTGAATGAACACACGAATTTGTACGTTGTTCTAACGCGCTCATATGTACGCTGTGCTCACGCAAATGGCTCAAGGAGTCATAGAATAGTATTCTGACATATGACTGCCAGTGAGTCAGAGTGTCTGTCACGACCAATAATGTACTGTATAGGTCACGCAAGTTCGTAATAGTTGGATGTTGTAAGTAAATGCAAAAGATCTTAATTCCAGCATTGTTTCTCTGTACATATCAGTAATGTGCCTCTTGCTGCCAGTCACATGGACGTCGATAGCAGTATGACGTGAGTCATACTTGGTCATCATTTTACCCTCTGTATACTCCATCATGCTACATAGATAGAACCACTCAAACCATGTATACTTCACTTCAGCATCAACATGTTGAACATTCTCAGTTTTAGTTATTACCTGAAAGTTACTGTCTCGTGCTAAGCCTACATTCATGTCTTTCGATCCACTGGCACTCACTTAACTTGGTAAAAAGCAATATTCGGGAACCACTTAAATTTAGTTTGGCGGTTTGAGGAAATTCTAGTAGCCCGTCGCTGAGCTGCTGCTGGGGTGTATTCTCCGGCTGCATTGCCCGACCACACAATTAAGCTTTATGCTGCTGCTGTGTTTCAGACAATAGAAACTCAAACACCAGCATGTCCTGGTTCAACGTATTAGCTAGTGCTGTTCTTAGAAACAAAATCGAAAATAAAAACTCGCATAATGTTAATAAATGAATAATTATGAGAGACATGGATGGACTGATACTTACATTCGAATGTGAGTCGTCTTATTCTTTTTATTCTGTCTGTACGTTGTGGCTAATCGCTGATGACCCTTTATGACGACGACCCTTTCACGACAGTGTAGAGACCTTGAATGACGAAACTCACGCGGATTGACCTAGAGAGAGAAGGGAGTGGAGAATGGAGAGGGGAAGGGGAGAGGGAGGAGCACTTGTTTTCCCATAATTTTTAAGTCACCCTTTTCGGCTAGAAAGAGAAGGGGGAAGAAGAACCGCATTTTTCTGCCATGTTTAAGTTATCCAATTGGCCTAGCTCAATGGGAGGGGAAGGTTGAAACGTCCCCTTAGAAAAATTATATATGACTGTGTTTAAACTGACACACAATATTTTTTTAGCGCAACTCAATCTGACTTTCAATATTCCCTACAAATAATGGCCCTCACTAATATTAACCTGTACCTTTCACAAATCACTTACCTCACAAAAATCTTCGTTACTCGAACTACTGCAATACACCGAGCGCCACTATTGCCAGCTAAATAAAAGATTCAAACTATGGAAGGCACTAACTACTAATAGGCATAGTTAGCAAATGAAAGATTTTAATAGAGATCAAACAATGTATTTACCTTAGTAGTCATAATATATATAGCAGTTCATGACATCCATTCTTAAAAATGTACTGTTTCTGATGGACACACCTCCAGATTATCCATTCTCAAAAATCCGCCATCTCACTTCCCCACATCCACCACTGCTGGCGGCTCACCTCCAACTGCGCAACGCTACGTGCTGTTAACATCCAGCTGCCCACACTACAATGGCGAGTATTACAACAATGCCAACCAGCCACAGACTGCACACAGCACAGCCAGTGATTTTCATACAGAGCGCTACGTGGCGTTACCAACATAAAAACCTAAACAGCCTACTTACATAGCCCCCATGCTCCCCACAAAAAATTTTACAAATTGTTTTGGGCAGTGGCCAATACAGATTTGAAAAATTTTTTCATAATCATAATTACAATAACAAAGAAATCAAATGTACACACTTATTGTTACAATGTTGGTCGAAAGCTAAAATTTTCTCACAGTCCATAAAGACAGTCCTGATCATTCATCACAGTAAAATTGCAGTGTTTTTCTCAAAGTCTGAGCAGTAAAAGAAAATGCACACAGAAGTAGTGGATTTCCATGCAATCTTGAAGAAGTAATGTTGTCCTTCCAACGGAAAGACAGTGCTGACTCTTGACATGCAGACAGGTAATGGGCCACAACAGAGCAAACCCACCACAGAGTCAGTCGAAGTTTTGAAGAATATTGGCAGGTAGGTCATCACAGAACAGACCACTGTAGTCTTGTTAGAGATTACGGTATTGGTGGGCCACCAGAGGTGCAGACCCACTGCAGTCCTTGTAGAAATAATGGTGTTGGTGAGTCATCAAAGTCGTAGACCCACTGTAGTCCTTGTAGAGATGGCTAGCAGCCATCCGTTGTGACTGTGCAGGTGCACAATCACCATAGAAGAGTTTTGTGGACAATATAGCAAGTCCATGAACCACCACTTGTCCACTCACAAATTTTTTTTTGAAATGTCCTTAGAACCAGCAATGCTGTTATCCAGTCCCTTGCTGAATTATTAACCCACGTACAAACACTATCAGTCCCTACTTCTCACATATTGTCCATATACTATGACCAACAGAAACGTGTGCAGTGAAATGTAACTTACAAGTTACTTAATTTGATGAACTGGTGTCAATAACAAAGGTACAAAATACATCATTAAAAACATAATAATACAGATAACATTTGTAGTAATACAGGCTTTACAATGCAATAGAAATAAACATATACATCAGTGTTACAGGAATTACGACATAAGTAAATACATAAAAGATCAGAATAACTTTTGAAACATCAACTTCACACATGAGCATTAAAACAAAACAGAATAAATTATGTCTAAACATCTTTACAAAGTAAATAACATATTATCAGAAAAATTCTACAACGTAAATCTTATTAGCTAAACACATAAAGACAGGAAAAACGCAAATACACAAGAGTACACAAACACATAGCACAATAATACAGAAGGAAAGGACAGGGTTTGTTTTCAGTGTAACATTTGGTACTGCAGTCCAACCCAAAACTTCATTCCATAGGTATTTCGTCTTATTTCAACATCTGTTTCCACCAAAAAAATCCTATCGAAGCGTGCTTTCTGTATTTATATGTTCACATATTTCTTACCTCATTATCTATTTTCCATTATCTTACCTCATCATTTATTTCCAAGAAAATCCTACCTAAACCTGTTGACCCTAAACGCTACTTTTTTGTTCATATCCTCTTTCGAAATACTTTTTTGGCCAAACCATTTTCTTATATCTTCTCAATGCATTTCTTCCAATTCATCACAACTCGTTCTCTTATATTGCCTACCCCATCTTAAGCTAACTTAAATCTACTGAGCTCAGATGCTAAACTAAGGGATGGGGCAATGCAGCACCACAAAACAGTTAACACAAACAGCAATGAAAAAAATGGAAATTGTCGAAGCAAGCATCAGTGAATCTAAATTAACAGAGAAAATGCAACATTACAACTAATATGAGCCAATGTGCAGCAACAAGAAAAATAAATCAGTAGTAAAACTGGCTTAACAGAGTAATACAAAGTGACATTCAGTAGCACTATGCATGACAAACAGCAGCAGCAAATGCTATAACTTATACCTAAACATGGCAAAGCTCAAGCAGAAAAAATATTGCACTAAAGACAACAATGCAGATAAGGGAAATGTCTATTCACATGTTAATGTCTATGTAATTAAAGTGGTGCTCCACAACAACTTACTGTAAAAAAATATTACCATGTACTTGAAAAGAAAATTATGTATGCAGTTACTGTTACTAGTCCCTTCTTATTGTTCTGTCCTATCCAAGTGCTCCTTTTTTGAAGAATGTGGATCATAAAATTATTATTTAACAGATCTGTTGACAGAAAGTTTTCACATTAGCAAATGCATTTAATTTTATTTTATAAAACGAATGTTGTAACACAGCTGGAAACCAGATATCAAATGAAATAAGCAACTATCTAAAGCGAAGCATAAAAACATCATTCTATAGTCATGTGGCATTTCATAAGTTAGTAGAAATTCTCTCAATTCTCGTAGAAAGACACTTGTCATAATCAGGTGTGCAGATGTACGAAAATTTCCCATCAATTCATAAGCATTTCAGTAAGTAGCACAAAGTACGAGTAATCATATGTTTTCAAGTAATGAGCGTGTCATATTTGCGATGCTTTCTACAAAGGAATGTCAATAGCGATGTTAATGGTCTCTCTTTTTTTTCACCCGTGCCTCTGAAAGGAACACACTAATGGCTTTTTCCCACGCGACTATCGCGCAGCTGGGTGCTTACAGTGACCTACCTTCCTTACCGAAATATTTAGGACAGCAGTTTCCGCTACAGTGACAGTTTGATACAAATAATATTTCACAGGTCGAAATATTTGCGTTACAAATCTGTAGAAACAAAATCCTATAAATATAACAGTGTCCAAAAAAATTTCGCCAGCATTGTGATACATTCATGCATTTACACGCATTTCATAACTCTTAAAGTACGATTCTTGGTTTCCAACATCCTTTTTCACAAATCAGAGTCCCTAACCACTACCCATTATTCCTTACCTTATTACACATATACATATTCGTCGACACTTCTTCAATATTTCATCATAAGAAATACGTAGCATAATCAAATTCCTCATATATGGTAGCATCATCTTATTGATCATAAACATACCTCAACAGCATAATACATATCGTCGTCGTAATAATATCATAACATCTCAGTCAATTATCAAAATCGTCGTAGCTTCCTCCAATAATTTCAAAACCTAAAAAAAATTCTCTGCTCATTTCAATAGTGTCATCTACCTCAAACGTATTTTAAAATCATGATCCCATACCAAATATATCATTCAAAGCTCTCATAATATCACGATGGCTCCGAAAAAATATGAACAGCTCACAAAGTACAGACAAAATACAATTTCGTAAGTGTGAAGTTATCCAACGGTGTAATTACGTAAACATCTGGCACTGATGTAGTAAAATAAATGTTTGTCTCTCTCAGTTAAATGATCAGATAGCTGTGTAATTTATGTGTTAGAGAAATGTAGTACCGATGTGTAAAGTTGTATAAGCAAATACCATATTAGCTAGGGCTCCTTGTGCTTGCCAAACACATGGTACACAAAGTAAGCATGTACCCCCCTGAGGATTAACGTAATTATACCCTCAGGTGTTACAGATTACAGCAATGGAATGAAATGTATCACGGAAAACCTTTGTATCTTTGTAATTCAAAAATCTTTAAAACTGAATGTTTTAAGTACAAAATTAATCACTCAAATGCGTGTCCTGTAGCGCTAAATGTGTGTCTTGCTGTAAGATAATTCTGTGGAAGTGTTGTAGTTATCGTCCTCTGTAAGCAAAGTTCTGCTGAAGTCAATGTACTCACCTCATCATAAACAAAAGTTAAATGGTTTGCGTATAGATATCGTAGTTATTACATAGGAAAAGACAAAGTTAAAAAGCAGATCATCTTTCAATAAACGGTTTTACATTGAAATGTGGTGTAAACCTGAACTTTTCCTAGTACGCAGAGTTTCAACTTCAGCGGAATTATCATGTGGTATATGGTACATCGGTAAAGAATGCTCAAATTTTTCTCGAGGTTAGCGTCTATGTTATTTTTCTCTGAACCAGCCGGCGCACGTGGCTGCCTGCAGTGTGAGTCATTGTCTGCTATCTCTTTGTTGGCGTGCATCGTTATTGGGATTAGGAGACCTAACTTCTACAAATTCACCTTGACGAGAGGGCCCAGCCCTGTTTGAATCCCCCCAGTTCTGATGAAATACAGGTCTGTCGTTATGATTATATCGTCTGTCGTCATGTCAGTAGTTCCTGTAGTTTCTTTCTTGTCGGTTAAGTGCTGGAGAATTTCTCCCTGAGTCGTAACTGCACGGTGGACCATTGCGTCTGAAGTTATTCTGTCTCCCTTGATAATAATTGTTTTGGTTCCCATATTGTCTGTTTCTATGGTTGTCTCTGTCACATTCATTACTACGGAAGTGCGATCTTTCTCTGTAACAATTACTACTCTGCCAACAGTTCTCATACGGGTGGCGTCTGTTTTGGTCAGGATTTACGATGTAAGAATAGCCTTGTCGTGTCCAGTTGTTATTTCTGTCATTGCGGAATTGTGACGGATGTGACCTGTAATTGTTGTGCTTCTGCTTTCGCGTTCCGCGATTGTCAGTGTCAATTTCCAATTCTTGTAACAGTCCCTGAAAAGCTTCAATGTCGTCTTTGCAACGTCGTGGCAAAATAATATGTCGTAAATGTTCAGATAATTTGATTAAGCAAATGTGGATGTGTTCTGAGGGGCTGTATGGGTTTGACAGGTACTGATTCTTGTGCAACATGTCTTCAAAATACACTCCTGGAAATTGAAATAAGAACACCGTGAATTCATTGTCCCAGGAAGGGGAAACTTTATTGACACATTCCTGGGGTCAGATACATCACATGATCACACTGACAGAACCACAGGCACATAGACACAGGCAACAGAGCATGCACAATGTCGGCACTAGTACAGTGTATATCCACCTTTCGCAGCAATGCAGGCTGCTATTCTCCCATGGAGACGATCGTAGAGATGCTGGATGTAGTCCTGTGGAACGGCTTGCCATGCCATTTCCACCTGGCGCCTCAGTTGGACCAGCGTTCGTGCTGGACGTGCAGACCGCGTGAGACGACGCTTCATCCAGTCCCAAACATGCTCAATGGGGGACAGATCCGGAGATCTTGCTGGCCAGGGTAGTTGACTTACACCTTCTAGAGCACGTTGGGTGGCACGGGATACATGCGGACGTGCTTTGTCCTGTTGGAACAGCAAGTTCCCTTGCCGGTCTAGGAATGGTAGAACGATGGGTTCGATGACGGTTTGGATGTACCGTGCACTATTCAGTGTCCCCTCGACGATCACCAGTGGTGTACGGCCAGTGTAGGAGATCGCTCCCCACACCATGATGCCGGGTGTTGGCCCTGTGTGCCTCGGTCGTATGCAGTCCTGATTGTGGCGCTCACCTGCACAGCGCCAAACACGCATACGACCATCATTGGCACCAAGGCAGAAGCGACTCTCATCGCTGAAGACGACACGTCTCCATTCGTCCCTCCATTCACGCCTGTCGCAACACCACCGGAGGCGGGCTGCACGATGTTGGGGCGTGAGCGGAAGACGGCCTAACGGTGTGCGGGACTGTAGCCCAGCTTCATGGAGACGTTTGCGAATGGTCCTCGCCGATACCCCAGGAGCAACAGTGTCCATAATTTGCTGGGAAGTGGCGGTGCGGTCCCCTACGGCACTGCGTAGGATCCTACGGTCTTGGCGTGCATCCGTGCGTCACTGCGGTCCGGTCCCAGGTCGACGGGCACGTGCACCTTCCGCCGACCACTGGCGACAACATAGATGTACTGTGGAGACCTCACGCCCCACGTGTTGAGCAATTCGGCGGTACGTCCACCCGGCCTCCCGCATGCCCACTATATGCCCTCGCTCAAAGTCCGTCAACTGCACACACGGTTCACGTCCACGCTGTCGCGGCATACTACCAGTGTTAAAGACTGCGATGGAGCTCCGTATGCCACGGCAAACTGGCTGACACTGACAGCGGCGGTGCACAAATGCTGCGCAGCTAGCGCCATTCGACGGCCAACACCGCGGTTCTTGGTGTGTCCGCTGTGCCGTGCGTGTGATCATTGCTTGTACAGCCCTCTTGCAGTGTCCGGAGCAAGTATGGTGGGTCTGACACATCAGTGTCAATGTGTTCTTTTTTCCATTTCCAGGAGTGTATTTCACAAGACTGGAAAATTCAGATTGTTCGAAATGTTTCATCATTATGATGCTATGTTTTACTCGGTCTTGTGTAGCTTGAGACCAATATGCTGAGAGGAAGGCATGATAAAATTCTCCTTCACTGTGGCAATCGTGAATGACCGATCGCATTGTTACAGGTGGTTCATTCCCTAAGTAGCCACACATAAATTCTAATCTGTGCTCTAATGACCAGTTGGGAGGAAAACAATGAGAGAATTGATGAAGCCACGCTTGTGGATGAATGTCGTTGCCGGAATTTTTAAATGTTTTGAATTTACGTGTAGTAATAAACACCATATAGTCAAAATCATTATGTCGGCGAGTCGCATATCGGTCATTGTTACTTCGTTTCGGCGGCCAATTTCTTGCATAATTTCCGAAGTACCCCGTGTTATTATTTTGTGGCTGTTCCGTATTTCTATGTCCCTCTTCCCGTATTGGAACGCGAGTGTCCTCTGAAATACGTAATTCTTGTGTTACCTGTGTCAGCTGATCTTGTACTTCCCGGATTTCTCTTTGGTGTTGCGTATTAATTTGATTCTGATTTTGTTTGAATTTCCTAATTTGTTCGCACTCTTCTGTGTCATTAAAGACTACCGGTTTTGTGTCATTCAGATTATCATCTACCTTCGTAGATAAATTATTTAGCTGACTCGAAAGTTCAACTACTTTCTCTGATAATGAACTAATTTCCTCCATATGTCTTTCTGAACCAGTTTTCAGAGTATCTACTGTGTCCTTTAAGTTTTCCTGAGTTTTTGCAAGTTGCGTAACCAAATCGGTAGATGCAACTGAGTCAATTTTAGCTTGCAAGGTCTCATGATTTTCATGAACAACAGTTTGCAGTTCTTTTATGGCTGCTTCGTGATTCTGTAATGTATTTTCATGCTGCAAAAAAATAGGTTGGAAATGCTCACAAATTTGTGTTTTACGTCATTACAGACTTTTTGACATTTCGATTCAATGTTATGTAACTCAGTAGTTAAATCTTCACGTGTTTGTTCAAGCGTGGTGTCTAACTTTTGAAGCTTTTGCTGTGTTTGTCTCTGATTTTGTTCCATTGTGTCTAACTCTTGAAGCTTTTGCTGTGTTTGTCTCTGATTTCGTTCCATTGTGTCTTTTTGTTCCATTTGTTGCATTAATTGCAATAATAATGTATTAGTGTCTGGAATCTGTTTCTCTATGCTTTTTGACAGTGCATTTTCACCGGCAACATTCACATTTTGACAAGCAGAAAATGTGTCTTGACTCATTTGAGAAAACGGTGAGGACCCAAAACCTGAATCTGCAGTATTTGCAAGATTGTGTCCTGTCATTCCCGATTCCTGAGGCGGGCTGTTGCCGACCGATCGATCGATAATGCTTCCCTGTTCACTAATTGTTTCACTGTCTACACCATTGTTTGCCGCCCGCTCCATTTCCCTATGCACAATTACCAAATTACTATGTTGAACATTAGTAAATTCATTACACGGTGGCGCTAACACACTGCTTTCGTCTTCACTGTCATTTCTCAGTTTACTTTGGAGCCTAGTATTACGTTTTTCGCACGCCATAATTGTCACAATATTTCACACGATAACACAGAAAAGCACAATTTGAAGAGCAAAAATAAGAAAACACATTAACATAGTACTGAAAATAATATCTAGTTAATTGCAAGCGCAGCTGTGAAATACTTGGTGCAAATCTCCATGCATGCCACAACTGTTTTACTGTACAACAATGAAAGACTGCAACTACAAAGGAGATTCTCTCTACAATTACGCGCTAGCAATAATCAATAGCTACACTAATTACACAAACTACAAGAAAAAATCAGAAGATTCCAGTGAGGTATCCTTGGCTAAGGGTCGACATATGAAACGTCCCCTTAGAAAAATTATATATGACTGTGCTTAAAATGATACACAATATTTTTTTAGCGCAATGCAATCTGACTTTCAATAATCCCTACAAAATAATGGCCCTGACTAACATTAGTCTATACCTTTCACAAATCACTTACCTCACAAAAATCTTCGTTAATCGAACTACTGCAATACAGCAAGCGCCACTACTGACAGCTAAATAAAGGATTCAAACTACGGAAGGCACTAACTACTGATAGGCATAGTTAGCAAATGAAAGATTTTAATAGAGAACAAACAATATATTTACCTTAATAATCATATATATATATATATATATATATAGCAGTTCATGACATCCATTCTTACAAATGTACTGTTTCTGATGGACACACCTCCAGATTATCCATTCTCAAAAATCCGCCATCTCACGTCCATGCATCCACCACTGCTGGCGGGTCACCTCTAACTGCGCAACGCTACACGCTGTTAACATCCAGCTGCCCAACACTACAATGGCGAGTACAATTTCCACTGTCTATACTTTTACAAATAAATTTATAATACTTTGTCAGCATAACCAGGAAGGATTCAGGACTCACGCTCATAGCAGTGAAAACATAATAAATAATTTTTTTACGTGTGAAATTTCACCATTTTTCACATACTATTGGCTGCATTTGTTGCTATAGGTACACTTTTCTTCATAAATAAGAGAGAGTCATCGATGACTTTTGCACAGCATACAAACCATACCCACAGGTGTATGAAATTCTAGAATTTATTTTATTTATCAAAAAATGAATGAGCTGTTACATTTTAAACTTCATGTTTAGAAAAAAACTAAAAAATTTTATACTAACTTATCTCAGTTTTTACCACAGTTTTTAACAGATTTGGAAAATTCTGATACTATTCATTTGTATCACATTACCGGATGTTGACTCCCCCAACCCATACACACAAGCACACACTCACATGCATACACGTTCACTTAAACACTCACTTATTTTCGAATGGCATCAGGATCTTGATAATGCTTTCACCATTCTATTGAGTTTTTTATGCTGCCCCATGGCCCCTCTGAAAAAAGGTGAGTCAGCGTCTCACCACAATGAATTATGTGTCGAGCTCAAGAAAATATAGTGAGATTAGAATTATCCGTCACAGAGCCTGGACATAGGATTTTCATTCATTTAACTATGACAGTTTGCTGTAGTATGACAGTTCTTTGTTGCTAAATAATATTAATTTTGACCATTCTGAAATCTGTATGATCTATATAATCCTTGAGTTTACAGTGTTAATTATTTAATAGGTGTGTTTTAACCGACTTGTGAAATATTTCGATTTTAGTTGTCTGTTTACTCTCCTTCGGAAATGTATTATACAATTTTATTCTAGTGTAGAAAACGGTGGTTTTGCCCATATCTAACATTGTCTTGAAATTCACTGTTGTATATGAAAACAATGTTACTCCTGAGATGATGTCCTGAGACACTCCTACGTTAATGTACTTGGCATCTGACAAATCTTTTAGTAAAATTTCTGCTGTGTTTTGAAAACTTCATTGCCTGTATTCATTGTTTCCTGTTTTTTCAGTTATGGATGCCGTAAGTTGCTACATATTCACCAAGTAGCGATGAGGATATATAGCCAGCAGGCAGCGACATGGAGGTATGGTCGATTTGAATCCGCGATGTGGGGTGGAGAATATCTGTGCAGTACCAGAGACTCCAGGAGGCGTGACTTAGATGAGCAAACCCTTTGGTGTCTCACCCACTTTAAAGAAGCACGAACTGCAAACAGGAAACTAGTTTGTATACTGAACATGAAGCACTCCCTAACGCGCCATTACAGTATTATGTAGATTACCTTACTGTGGACTTAGCATTTGTTCTAGAATTTATCGGCTTGGAACTTCTTGGGTAATATCACGAATCGCCATCTTCCAGTCATTAGCATTCATGAATGTGTTCCACACCAATGTGACCTCTGTACCGAGTACTGCATAGAGGGAACCAACAATTGTGCCCTTAAAAAACAGTTTGTGCTTGTATCCGGTGGAGTACAAAACTCGATTTGTACATCAGTATTTCACCGTGAATGTTATTATTGCGCTCGTATGGTTTGTTAATGCTAATGGCTAATAAAATATGTTTATCCAGAATATCGTTCCGTCAGTTTATGGCGCTTCTCAAGTATCATCTAAAGACCCCTTAATGATTATTATATCTGCTTTAGCTCAGCAGTAATAATTTTTCGTGTATACTTCATTAATCGAACAGGGATATGAATAATAATTATTAAAATAAACAGAATACAGTATGGTTCAATTTTTTTATATTCATCTTCGTGACATTTTGTACAAAACAATGTTTCTGATTTCTTCATAAATCCACTGGACATGAAATTATTGTTGATTTCGTACTGATATTTTATACCGCTGTTCGTACTGCAAGTCTACTGTTAAGTTAACTTTAGAGAAAGTTGCTTGTTGCTTGGGAAATAGCCCCAGCAGCAAAGGACCTAACAGAGCGGGAATACCTTCTTCGTTTGCCAGTCCGCCGTCGGCCTGTATTAAGTCGCTTTGAAAGCATGAAGAACGATCACTAAGCTCTTCCGCTGAACCTTCCGTACTAAACCGCTGGCGCCACATTTCAGCATTCAAGCAGGACAGTCTACGTGGCAGTGGACAGATTTATCATACGTCTATCATAAATGACTCAGACGTTCAGTGCTTGTGTACCAAAGTAGTTAGCAGATATGGAAATGCTTCACATTACGTGTACTAGCAAAATGTTTCACAACGGGAGTATCTCTCTCTTCCCTGCTGTTTTGTGAAATTCTTCCTGGGAGTGTCCTTACGTCACATTAGGCAGCTCACTTTCTTCGTCTCGCCAGCTGAATTATGTATTGACAACTTCCGTTGCTCCCTAGTGATATCTTCTGTTCCAATGCTGAAAAAACACCACTTGCCAAACAAATACCCTCTCTAAAAGCAAATGTGTGTGAATTCCTAAGGGACAAAGCTGCTGAGGTCATCGGTCCCTAGACTCACACACTACTTAAACTAAGTTATGCTAAGAACAACACACACACCCATGCCCGAAGTAGGGCTCGAACCTACGGCGGGAGGGGCCGCGCAGTCCGTGACATAGCGCCTCAAACCGCGAGACCACTCCGCGCGGCAAAAACACTTCTGAATAATATTTAGTTTGCAGTATCTCTCCAAGAAACTACGAACCCCGCGTGCTAATCAGTTATAAATCTTCATCCTCTGGCTCGTACAATGTGCGTTGTTGTCTCGGCTTAGCAAGTTGTTCGTCGCACAACTGCACTTGTGTTAGGAAGCTTACCTGAAACGTCATTGTCCGGCAAACTGCTGTTTCCTGTCTCATTGGATTCCCATTGCACAGTGTCACTACAGTGTTGGTACAGAGAAGGTTGACAAACAGTGGCTGACTGAGAAAACGTGGAATTGGCGAACACTCAGGCAGGCTACACAAAACCATGGACTTCAGCTACTGTTAAGTCCACTGCTTAATTCAGTCGGGCAAATTCCAGTACCATACACCAGAGAGCTACAAGGGACTGAATAGATCCAGGACATAAAAGTGCTGTAGTAGCGCGTAAGTGAGGAAGCGAGTGTGTGACGTGTCTGCGGACAGATGGAGAAAATACTTGCTGGAATCGGCAGTATGCTCTGTCTCTGTCACGTACCACATGCTCCAACAGCTGTCTCCCATGGCCACTGCTAACACTAGCGTGTGCTCCACACTGGATACTTTTTACTTCTGAGTCTCTCGAAAAAAATTATGCATTCGTGAAATGGTCGCTGTCGCTTATTAGTGTATTACTTGATGTGTTTTCTTTGTCGCGTGTATAGAATACTGCAGTGGCCAAATAGCTTCATCATACCTACACATTCATAAAAATAAAGGGTAAATATTCTATGTGCAACCCGGAAGCGTAGGATACTGACAGCACCACCAGAAGTGCCCAATAAACAGCGCAAGAGCATTCAGATTCTTGAGAAAACAACATATCTTAAGCATTTAAGCACCTGAAACCTTATAGATGAAAATCCACGAAGAACTTTGAAAATCTCATAAAAATTACCAACTGTAAACAAAGACATAAATGGGAATATGTGCTGGGCCATTTCGACAACATTTTTCCACACAAGCAGAACATCACTCTGCACCCGTCATCCGTCTATCCTCGCCCCCCTTCACCCTTTTCGTCCCTCAGACATTACTTTTCTTCCCTTGAGCTTTGACTTACAGTTATCATTACAAATATACACTGAAGAACCAAAGAAATTGGTACACCTGCCTGATATCGGGTAGGACCCCCGCGAGCACGCAGAAGTGCCGCAATACGACATGGCGCGGACTCGACTAATGGTTCAAATGGCTCTGAGCACTATGGGACTTAACAGCTCTGGTCATCAGTCCCCTAGGACTTAGAACTACTTAAACCTAACTAACCTAAGGACATCACACAACACCCAGTCATCACGAGGCAGAGGGACTCGACTAATGTCTGAAGTATTGCTGGAGGGAATTGACACCATAAACCCTGCAGGGGTGTCCATAAATCCGTAAGAGCACGAAGGAGTGGAGATCGCTTCCGAACAGGACGTTGCAAGGCATCCCAGATATGCTCAATAATGTTCATGTCTGCGGAGTTTGGTAGCCAGCGGAAGTGTTTAAATTCAGAAGAGTGTTCCTGGAGCCAGTCTGTAGCAATTCTAGACGTGTGGGGTGTCGCATTGTCCTGCTGGAATTGCCCAAGTCCGTCGGAGTGCACAATGCACATGAATGGATACTGGTGATCATACGGGATGCTTACGTACGTGTCACCTATCAGAGTCGTATCTAGACGTGTCAGGGGTCCCAAATCACTCCATCTGCACACGACCCACACCATTACAGAGCCTCCACCAACTTGAACAGTTCCCTGCTGACATGTAGGACCCATCTATTCATGAGGTTGTCTCCATACCCGTACACGTCCATCCACTCGATACAATTTGAAACGAGACTCGTCCGACCACGCAACATGTTTATAGTCATCAACAGTCCAACGCTGGTGTTGATGGGCCCAGGAGAGGCGTAAAGCTTTGTGTCGTCCAGTCATCAAGGGTACACGAGTGGGCCTTCAGCTCCGAAAGCCCATATCGATTATTTTTCGTCGAATGATTCGCACGCTGACGCTTGTCCATGGCTGAGCATTGAAATCTACAGCAGTCTGCGGAAGGGTTGCACGTCTGTCACGTTGAACGAGTCTCTTCAGTCTTATTTGGTCCCGTTCGTGCACGCTCTTTTTCCGGCCGCAGCGATGTCGGAGATTTGACGCTTTACCGGATTCCTCATATTCACGGTACACTCGTGAAATTTTCGTACGTGAAAATCCCCGCTTGATCGCTACCTGGGAGATGCCGTGTCCCATCGCTCGTGCGCCGACTATAACACCACGTTCAAATTCACTTAAATCTCGATAACCTGCCATTGTAGCAGCAGTAACCGATCTAACAACTACGCCAGACACTTGTTGTCTGCCGGCCGGGGTGGCCGAGCGGTTCTAGGCGCTACAGTCTGGAACCGCGTGACCGCTACGGTCGCCGGTTCGAATTCTGCCGCGGGCATGGATGTGTGTGATGTCCTTAGGTTAGTTAGGTTTAAGTAGTTCTAAGTTCTAGGGGACTGATGACCGTAGGAGTTAAGTCCCATTTGAACCATTTTTGAACTTGTTGTCTTATATAGGCGTTGCCCGCCCGCAGCACCGTCTTCTGCCTGTTTACATATCTCTGTATTTGTATACGCATGACTATACCAGTTTCTTCGGCTCTTCAGTGTATAATAACCCCTTAGTAGATGAATAATAGCGTTCACGATTCTCAAGCGGTAGACCTGGTTCCGTTATTGGTGACAGCACGAATTCCAACCGAAATGTCGACCGAAATGGCGTTAGATGGTAATATTTCGGCCCAGCTACGAGCCAAAGGAGACTTATTCTTTATTTATCTGTGAACATTACAATCAAATATCGGCTATGAAATCTTCTTGAGTTATCAGCCGAGTGGCGTCGTTGTCTTGTCGCAACGTTTCAATGGATTCCGTATCCATCATCTTAAGGCAAGGATGACTGATACGGAATCCACTGAAACATGGCGACAAGACGACGACTCCACTAGCCGATAACCCGAGAAGATTTCACAGCTGCAAAACGCTGCGAAAGCCAGGAATCTCATATACAGGATGGTTATAAGTAAACTTGAGAGGTGGCATGAGCCCCCTCTCATATTTCTATCTTACGATTTTCCTCTCTAATTGCATGCGGTGAAAAGTTGCTATTCCTTCACACGCAGACTTCCCATGCAGCGTCTCTCGTCACCCAGGTTCGGTGACAGGCGGGCTCTGCTGATCCTGACAGGGTAAGCCGACGGGTGTGAGGGAGTTGAGTGAATGCTTTCCAGACGCCGACATTGTCAAAAGACACGCCCGGAGGGGCCTGAAGTAGCGGCTGGGCTAGAGGTTCCGTTACTTCGCAGAAACTTAGCGAAAACACTTTCTGGCGGGCTACCAGCGAGGCGTGGGAATGACTTGTGTACCCAGGCAGTTGTGGCGGGAAAATTCCCGCGCTTTCTGCAAAATAGTAACTATGATTGGCTTGCTCAGGGCATAGCTCCGTAACGTAGCAAAATCAGCGCAGAAATTGGCGCCAAGAATCTCCATTGGTGGAATGGTAGTGCTCCGGCAATAGAGTGGAATTTTCCGCCGGTTTTCGAGTTGCTGATTGGAACGTTTATCCACGGCCACTGTTGTGGGGACGGGAATGTTCGGTGTTCGGCCTGTACGGGTGCTCTAGGGGTAGTCGGCTCTCGCCTTTCGGTCGGAGTAGGTTACAAGACTGAGCCCTCGCCGCTCTGGACAGCCGGCCTTCCGTTGGCTGTCTAATATACTTTTATTTCATTGTAACTGTTTGACGAAGTTGCTGAAGTTTCGACTTCAACGAAACTTTCCGAGTACAGTTGGCAATTGAGCGTTCTGCGTACAAGCGGCCTATGTTGTCTGTCTTGAGCAGTTTTGGGTAAAGTTGACTGTATCGGAGTTACAGTGTGACTTCGCTTGATAAAATCAATCACTGTACCGGCAGTGATTGTGTGGCGAGCCTTCTTCGTCTCCCTCTGAGGCGCATTTGTATTGCTAGGAAGTCTTTAGTCTGGAACAACCAGACCAGGATAATTAGTTTCGGGCTATACTCGCGACATTATCATCACCACGACGGGACGTCGAAGCAACCAGTCATCGCCTCCGGTACGCCAGATCGTGTTCTTGCAGTTAAGAAGACAGTTTGGTAATGTATGTCCGCTGCACCGGCAGATAGGGATTTTCCTAGGTGATAATCAGAGCTAAGCAGAGTGCGCCTGTTCGTCTTTCTCTAGCTTTGTTCTGTCTTGGGTGTTCATTGTCTGAGTTCTCACTAATGTAGCAGCAATTAATGTTGGGTTAGCTGTGTGTCTCTCTTAAGATTTGAGTGGCAAGGAATTGGCTCCACATACCACTTCGTCATAATCCCCACAATCTAGTTCAGGGACAACTTCACCTTCACAGTGTTTGTTTGAGTATCCAATTTGAACCAATTTGATGTATTGTAAATGTTTCATGTGTTTTTGTTTATTATTTTGTGTTTAGTCTTAATAAATCATATTGTTATTTTGGACAGAACTTTCATTCTGTTAATCGGTAGAGCAACCCTATCATTTCTCACCACGTTAATGAAACCTTCGCTTATTTAACTTATTTATCAAATTAAATTATTGCAGGTGCCAAACTCTTTTCTACTCCACTGGCAGGGTTGATTAGAGTCAGTTCGTGTATTTTTTTTAATCCATGTGCAACAGCAAAAGTCGGAGTTAGAATAGGGGGGGCTTAGAGCATCATTTACATATGTAGATTCTAGAAGAATTTAGTGTTAAATACACTGCTAACCCCGGCACCTCGCATAAAATAGCGACCCTTAGCCTCGGATCTCTCTTGTGAATCACTGATTAACAAACAGTATTCTTAGTAGGAACATTCAAATTTTTTTCTCTACTATTTTTATGATTAGTACCCAAGTTCTTTTTCTTGTAGTTCCGCGATTAGTTTTTACTAGCGGCGCGTGATTACAGTTTTTGTTTTCAGTGTATATAAATTTTTGTGTATTCATTGTTTTTTTGTGTTTCCTTGATGTGGTGTCCGTACCTCATCACACTTTGTCGGGTTTGTGTGCAGTTTCTGTACCACAACAAATCGTGCTTGTAGTTACAGCGTTGGAACGGCGTTGTTGAAATTTTATGTCTATGTGGAAAAATATTGGGAGTAGATGATTTTTATTGTGAATTTTAGATAAATTTGTTTTTTCATGAATGATCACGAGAAGTGGGGCACGACTATTATCGAGCGAAACTAAAACAAAAGAGGATAGCATAATGGATAAGAGGCAGGTTACTGACGAGGATAGGTTCGGAGATGAGATGGGCACATTTTTAGCAGCACAGGACGACAGGGTCATTGATGAGGAAGGTGATTTGGACGCGATCTTAGAGCAACGTCGCGACCGTGATTATGATAGTGAAGTGGAGGATGGAACAGAGACAGGCACACAGGTCGAGACGGTAGCAGAAGTTTATAGTCAAACGAACGAGTGCAGACAGAGGCCAGCTCGGTCACGTCAGAGCTCTAGCGCCCAGGTGTCCAGAGTTACATCGCCCATGTTTGAAGAGGATCAAAAAGATGACGTAAACCCAATACAGAGCTTCCTACGATCAGTGAAAGAAGAAGCTGATGAACAACGTAAGAAGGAGAAGGAAGAAGATGAGAAACAACATAAGAAGGAGAAAGAAGAAGCTGACGAACAGCGTAAGAAGGAGAAGGAAGAAGATGAGAAACAGCGTAAGAAGGAGAAAGGAGAAGCTGACGAACAACGTAAGAAGGAGAAGGAAGAAGATGAGAAACAACGTAAGAAGGAGAAGGAAGAAGCTGACGAACAGCGTAAGAAGGAGAAAGAAGAAGCTGACGAACAACGTAAGAAGGAGAAGGAAGAATATGAGAAACAACGTAAGAAGGAGAAGGAAGAAGCTGACGAACAGCATAAGAAGGACACTCAGGCAATAATTTCGCATATAGGAGAAAGTCGAGGGGAATTACTAACAATAAAGAAAGAATGTGGAGAAGTAAAACAAATGTCAATGGCTGCACAAAAAGTAGCAGGCCTGGCCAAAACGGCGGCAATAGGGGCAATGAAAGTCGCGGAAGCAACTTCTAAACTCGCAGGGCGCTTGCGACGTACAACACAATCCCACTCCAAATCCTTAGCGTTCTTAAAAACTGAGTGTAATATCGCGGTTGCCAACAACACGAAACGAATGGAAGAAGTAGAGAGTCGGATAGCAAAACTAGAGCAAAACGGGCACACGAGCACTGCGCGTTCGGATACCAATGATGGAGTACACAGAATTGTGTCTCCGAGGAAAAGCCCGCCGCGGTCTAGCCCAATGACCGTGTGCGGAACTAACGATGCACATGCAGAAACAGCGAGTAATAGCTCCAATAATTGTAGCCCACTTAGGAGAGTGAATTCTGAGTGCCACTTCCACTGTGATACAGAGGTAGCACATCACAGTTATCAGCAAGATAGATCAGGACACTCAGCAGACGTGCAAGTATCGGAAACGAGTGACAACACCAGTGCGAGGATCAGACAGGATTTTGATCACAATCACTTCCTGTCGATACTAAAATTCTAGAAGTTCAAAGAAAATGGAGGGTCGATGCATCCGAAGAGCTGGGTGACGCAGTTTACAAATTCATTACCGACATCATGGCCAACCCAGGCAAAATTAGAATTCATGTGTGGACACATCGAAGGCCAAGCCGCGGGAAAGATGCGAGGTGTGGCAGCGACGTGTCGGACTTATCAGGAATTTGTTGGTGCATTCCTGCGGACCTACTGGTCAAAGGAAACGCAAGACAGGATTAAAGAGGAAATAATATTTTGTCCTGAACTGGAAGTGTCCGGGCATAGGAGCGCAACCAAATTTCTTGATGATTTACTCAAGAAGAATCAATTTTTAGATAGTCTATATAGCAACGGAGAAATCATTAAATTTTGCTTTTCCAAATTGCCAGTTAGGTACCAACAGACACTTGTCGGGAAGTGTGGATCTGACATAGAAGCATTCAAGAGTCTATTGCGCGAACTCGAAGTTGTCTTTGATAAACAAGACGCAAAGGACAGGAAGAAGAGGCAAAGTAACAAATACCACGGGCCAGGAAGGGAAGACGACAACAGATCGTATAATCGCACTGGTCAGTTAGGAAACCAGGGTTACGGAAGCCATTCAAGGTTATGGAAACCAAAGACACGGAAACCAGAACGTCAGGGAGCAGGGTCAATCTAGACAAGGAATCTGGGATATGAGGAATAACGAACGGAAAAGCGACCGTAATTGGAGAGAGCGAAACCAAGGACAACAGTGGAGCCAGGAGATTGAAACTAGACCCGCAAATCCTAATGCACGTCAGAGGAGGGGGAGCTTAACAAGGGATTGACGCCAGACTAGTGCGAACACAGGCCGCCGGAATTTCGCACGTAATCTCGGACCTGGCCAACTACTGATGACAAATTATGAAGATTTATCAGAAATCCTGCTCGAAGAACATAAAACAACTCCTCGACAGGATCGGCAGCCTCTTATCACAGTATCAATAGCTGAAAAGAGTATGAATGCGATAATAGATAGTGGAAGCTACATAACAGCAATATCTGAGGCATCATACGAGAGGTGCTCTCAGGAGGTGGACTGGCCTGTCCTATCGGTTAAGAAAACCAAAATAAAAGGGGCATTAGCGGGTAAATGTACGGAGGTCACCCAACAAACAAGACTGGAATTCTCCTGCCAAGGACACAAAATAGAGTCTAACTTCTGGATCGTGCCAAATCTGGCGATCGACATGATAATAGGAACGGACTTCCTAAATGAGCATGAAGCGATAGTTGATCTAGGACGAGGTGAAGTGGTTCTGAGGAAAGGGAATCCCGTCCACATTAAGTTCGACGACCAGCTGATCCCAGCTCAACTACCGTCTAACTGTGTTCGGATGAACTATGCATGTCAGAAAGACAGAAAGGAAGAACAGGTCGACGTTGCGGGTAGGGAAGAGGACACTGATGAGAATTAAGTCGTAGTAATGGGAGAAATAAAGGAGAAAATAGGAGAAAAAGTGGAAGCAATAAAGAATATAAGGTGCGACCACCGCAAAGAACTTCATAAATTACTAGTAGAACATGCGGAGGTTTTCATTCCCAAGACAGGATCAATAAAGAACTTCCAATATGAATTCCGTGTACGTCCGCACAACCAATTTCGTGTGCCACCCTACCCAATCCCCTTGGCGTATCGACAGAAAGTAGCAGCTGAAATTACGCGAATGCTGAGTGAAGGAATAATAGAACCTACGGCTTCAGCCTATAATAACCCGTTAAGAGTAGTCGAGAAGGCAGATGGTAGTATTCGCTTCCCACGCCCGGGTTCCCGGGTTCGATTCCCGGCGGGGTCAGGGATTTTCTCTGCCTCGTGATGGCTGGGTGTTGTGTGCTGTCCTTAGGTTAGTTAGGTTTAAGTAGTTCTAAGTTGTAGGGGACTTATGACCACAGCAGTTGAGTCCCATAGTGCTCAGAGCCATTTGAACCATTTTAGTATTCGTTTAGTCTTGGACTCGCGACAGATTAATACCATAATAGAACCCGAAACAGACAGACCGGAACGATTAGAGGAGCTCTTACAAAACTTCCATGGAATATCAATCTTCTCATCAGTTGATCCAAAATCGAGTTTCTGGCAGATCGAGCTCCATCCAAATTGCAGACAGTATACAGCCTTTTTAGCATTTGTAAGATGTTACCGGTTTTGTCGTCTGCCATTTGGTTTAAACATTTCGTCTGCCGCATTCATTCGGGGGCTGGACAGCATACTAAGCGATAATTTGAAACGTCATGTCACCAGCTATGTGGACGATTTGCTGATCGCGGAGAAATCTTGGGGAGAGCACAATGCGGTCCTCGGTGAACTCCTTGCGACATTCAAGGAACACGGAGTGACTATCAATATCGAAAAATCGAATATTGGGACGTCCTCTATCAAATTTGTAGGACATATCATCACGGGTGAGGGCATTGCCCCAAATCCCGAAAAGATCGAAGCGATTGAAAAGTTTCCCATTCCTACGACAAAGAAGCAGTTAAGGGGGTTCTTGGGGATCATAAATTTTTATAACCGCTTTATACATGTCAAAACTCAGAGCAGTCCTAGGTTGCATCAACTTACAGGAAAGAAGATTCATCGGGAATGTGATGAGGCGGCCGAATCCGAATGGAAAGCATTAAAATTCGCATTATTACAAGCACCCATCCTCTCACACCCTAATTTAGCAGAAGAGCTTTGCATAGTCACGGGCAGTTTATACTCAGGTCTGGGTGTCATGGTGTTCCAAGACTATGTACATGAAGGAAACAGGATGTGGAAGACAATTGCGTTTGGTAGCAGAGTACTAGCCAAGAGTGAGAGGAATTACTCAGTAACCGAGTTAGAGGCGCTGGCTATTGTATGGGCGTTTGAAAAATTCAGAGCCCGCATCTCGTGGTCGTGCGGTAACGTTCTCGCTTCCCACACCCGGGTTCCCGGGTTCGATTCCCGGCGGAGTCAGGGATTTTCTCTGCCTCGTGATGGCTTGGTGTTGTGTGCTGTCCTTAGGTTAGTTAGGTTTAAGTAGTTCTAAGTTCTAGGGGACTGATGAACATAGATGTTAAGTCCCATAGTGCTCAGAGCCATTTGAACCATTTTTTTGAAAAATTCAGATACCTTCAGTTTGGTCGCAAGCCGAGGGTCTACACTGACCACAAGGCACTCGAGTTCCTGATGACTGCAAAGCTTAATCACAGGCGGCTCATTAGGTGGGGATCATATCTGCAGCAATACAATTTTTCGATAGAATGTATCCCCGGCAGTCAGAACATTATTGCAGACGCCTTATCACGGTCACCGATCGGATTTGAGCACAACATGGAAGAAGATCTGGAGGAAAATCACTACTGCCTTTTCTATATGCAGAAAGTAGCCTTTGAAAACTTTATTACCTGTAGTATGCAGGACATCAAGAAGGAGCAAGACAAGGGCCCTGCCCTAGTGTTATTGAAACAGAAATGGATAGACAGAAGACACGCCACCGTCAGGCAGTTCTACCTCTTGCGGAAAGGCATAATTTTCCACCGAAATTATGCCAGTGACACCGAATGGGGGGTATGCATCCCTGAACACCTAATAAACAAGATTATATGTCCTACTCACCTCAGTTATGGACACTTCGGACCACGCAAGTGCAATCTCAAGCTAAGGACCATGTGTTACTTTCGAAACATGGAGCGTCGAATTCGGAGGGTACTGTCGGTGTGTAAAGACTGCCAAAAGGCTAAGCACACCACTATGAGCATGCAGGCACCATTATACCCAATCGTACCGACCAAATTAAGACAATTAGCAGCAACAGATTTGATGGGACCTTTGCCAAGAACAAGAAGAGGATATACTTACGTATTAGTGTTTGTTGAACTAACGTCCAAATACGTTACCTTTATGGCACTGAAGAGGGCGACAGGACGAACTGTATCACGAGCCCTAATCCGGGATCTACTAACACAGGTTGGTCATGTGAGTAGAATTATTTCTGATAACGGGCCACAGTTTAAGTCAAAAACATGGAAGGAGACGTTGCGTCGATGTAAAATTGATCCCATTTTTATATCTTCACACCATCCGAGCTGGAATGCTGCAGAACGGGGTATTAAGGAACTCGGAAACTTGTGCCGGTTGTACTGTAACAAACAGCACACGACATGGGACGTTTTCCTTAAAGACTTCCAGGAGGTGATCAATGAGGCACCCCATGGGATAACAAAATTGGCACCCATTACAGTACTGAAAAACCGGATTCCTAAGGACTTGATAACCGAGGTCGTAAACTTCCCACCAAGGGCGCGAACGCAGCACCGAGCCATAGTGGATTTGGCTCTCAAGAGGATACAGGCTGCAGCAGAGGTCAGGAAGAGACGTGCCGACAGGGGAGCTCGTCTACGACACTTCCAAATTGGACAAATGGTGCTCGTGAAGTCTTTCCAACTCTCTAACAAACAAAAAAATGAAATGCCAAAAATTCTATTCTGTTTACAACGGCCCGTACCGTATAAGGAGAGCAGCTCACCACAATGCTTATGAATTGGAGACGCTGAAAGGAAAGAAGTCCATAGGACGCCACCACATCTCTCACATAAAGAAGTTCGTGGAATAGTAGTAGTGTAAGTGGTGTACATAGTAGAATGGGCAAATACATGAACCTTGTTATAGTAGTAGTGTAAGTGATGTGCATAGTAGAATAGGCAAATATATGAACCTTTCTTCGGGGAACAATAATCGTTGCATTAGTAGATTAAGATTGCTAAAGTATTAACACGCTGCATTGTCTCGCATAAGAATTTACTGCTGCTAACTTTTTTTTGGTTTATGTTCTCGATCTCCTCTGTCGACGGGATAAGAGGCACTACCTTTCCATGAGCAATGTTTTTCTCCTTTCCTATCTGGTGTCCATGTTAAGGGATAATGATGAGTGACGAGATGTCGCACAAACGGGCGTATAAAAGAACGTGCTCTTAGAAGCGTTCTGAGAAGTCGTGATACGCTCTATAGCGGCCACAACCAGTTCGTGAGACGTTCATACCAATGCTTGCAGGCAAGCGTCAGTGCACTGCAAGATTGTGGTATATTGCGTGATTTCGAGGATGGATACGGGCAGTATAGTTTTTACAGTGATGCGCCAGCATCGTTGTCTTGCAAGTCGGGGTGAACCTGTGAGCGTTTGACTCCAATGGTGCCCTGGACGGTAGAAATGCTGGCATAAAGACTACCATGCCAATGTGCAGGTTGGGGATTTAGCGTGCTGCTTGTGACTGTCACAGATGAATAACCAAGGAATTATACTTGGAGATTGGTGACATACTGTGTAGCTGGTGTGTGGTGGGCGACGGAATCCTCAACAGGAACCAGTCCTGGCTTGGTCATATTACATTGCCTCTGGAAAGGTGCGCTTTCATTGCTAAAACTGCATCACATACAAAATTGAGTTCAACTATAAATTTATTGTCTTGTATAGCCATGGCTAACCCAGTCTCCGGAGTTTCAGTGAGGCGTAATGAAAACTCGGAGGTCATGTACGGCGCGCACATCACTGTCGTCAATAGCGGCGAGCAGCGAGACATCTCAACGTAACAGGAATTATGTAAGACTATTGTATAAGGTAAACAAAAAACAAATAAATCAATCAATAAAAAAAGGAGAGTACTATATACTAGGATAAGTTAAACTTTAGGATTTAACAATAGCTAGATCCTTAATATTGTGGGGGTTTTCTACCATAAGTGTTTGGTGCGCGCCTGTTGGGATGCTATGTTTCAGGTCACCAAACCACAGACCCCAAGTGGAGGGACGACAGGCGAGTGAATGTAGAATAGTTGCATGTTCTTTATAACTCAGTAAAACTTCCACCTGCATAATCACCTAATTTATTCAAAAGACATAGAATGTAGATCGTTGGCAGTTGGTAGTTAACTCTTGAGCATGTCTGCTGTCGCTCTATATAAGTAATAGTAATACAAGTGCGGGCCCGCACATTTAGCTGTTCATCCAGTACAGTGTCACACACCATGTACAATAGTGAGATCTGTCTCTACACAAATATCAAGATAGATTATTTCCATGTCTAGCTTAGATACACCAAGATTTGGTTATGGTGATAGCCATAGATTGATAACTATAAAATTAAAATAAGAGTGTCTGAAATGACAGACCATCAATGTATCGTTATGTAAATTTATTATAACATAGAAGGTCATGGGAAAAAGTTAGGCGTAAGATTTTTGTCAGAACTGTGCAGATGACGGGAATCGTGGCAATGCAGAGGCCAGGCGGACAAAAACAAGAGGTCATCGGCTACCTGCAAGGAGGGGAGCGTCAGCACGCCACCTGACGTGAAGGGCGCGAGAGCATCCGGTCCTACAAGCTGTCAGTCACCGGGCCGTATACCTGAGGGATTAGGTGGGATCCTCGCCGGGCCACAAGCGAAAGTGAGGCTGGCCGTTGACACTGACACGCGACCCACACGCAACAGCCTGCTAGCTCTCCGGATGCGGCAGCCAATTGGAGGGATTCCCTGCGGCAGACCACGTTGTCGTGAGTACACGAAAAAGATCACATATCGTGTCAGAACCTGCGCCTCATGTGCCTCAGGGCAGAAAGGGACGCTATATACTCACCTGTTTGGGTTTTTACAACTCACTAGCATTGGCCGATCTGCATACACAAAGCAGTATCGTGCCACACACTCTAACAAATGAATGGTCTCATTTCTAACTTCTCCTCTCTATTAGAGAGCAGTTGTAGCAATCGTCGCTCCTAGTTCGATCCTGTATGGATGACCTCACACACTTGTGGAGTCACTCCACATGCCATCATCCCTCGTCGAACTGCAATATTGGGAAACGTAAAGTACTGTCCAGCGAGAGAAGAGACCTAGACTAGTGATGTATCCCAACAAGTAGACCTCAGAGACAATTAATCGACGTGAGGAGAGCCTATCACTGTGTCTTCCTACCGTACTGCCGTGATCATATGCGTGGGTCTTGCTGCAATCTCAACAGAGTACTGCAGATGCTCCAGCACACCCTATTGCTGTTGCAACAACGTAGCAACAACACCCGACGTTTAGCCCTATGTGATGTCAGTACTGTGGAATTTGTGAAGTGCTTCGAATATTTCTAACAATGTGATTTAGTGCCTCATTCTCAGCACAGTCGTGAACATTGTGCAATGTGGAAGCACAACTTGACACCCCATAAACCTTGTTTTTTTTTCTTAAATTTCTTTCTCTAGTGTTGTTTTTGTAATGTATGTTATACCTTGTATGTGTTTGTGTTTTACACTGTAATTCTTATGTAAGTTATAGAGTAGGGCGCACAAATTACAAATTTCTGTATTGTTCTCCACACCAATTTTTTTCTTTGTATTTTGTATTTATTGTTGGTTGTATGCAAACAGTGTGCCTGAAGTCCCCATAAACTGATGCAGATACCACCAATGTCATTGTGAATGCACCATCAGTTCAGGGAACATTTTGTAAAAATAATTCTTGCTGTAGGGAGACAGAATGAATCGGAGGTTGTAATTAAATTCTGAAAGCTCACAAAGAGATTGTTAACTTAAAAAGTATCGTGTGTGAGTGAGTTCAGGTTAGTTTAATGATTCAAATTGTTGTAACATCTTGGGCATTTAATTGCAGAGTACTCCAACTCTGATTGTAAAGAATAAACTGCTCCATATTTGGCTCACATGCCCGGGCCATATTTAGAGGGTGAATGTCTGTGTGGATCGGTGTTTGGAAGGGGCTCCCTGTGTATGGATGTGTGATGTGGGTGTTAGTGTTCCATATTAAGAGGGTGAAGTTGGCTACATCATAAATAATCCTCCCTCTATGAGCTGCATTTTTCAGTTGCAGTGATTTTCTTTATAGAGTGCGGCATGTGGAGTCAGTTTGTAAGATTGTTCTTGGGCGATTGACTCACGACCTTGCTCCTAAGTGAGCCAACCGCTCACCAATTACAATCTAAAATGGCGTAGGGGCTATGAGAGGTGGCATGAGCCCCCTCTCATATTTCTAACTTACGATTTTCCTCTCTAATTGCATGCAGTGAAAAGTTGCTATTCCTTCACACGCAGACTTCCCACGCAGCGTCTCTCGTCACCCAGGTGGCCCGGTGACAGGCGGGCTCTGCTGATCATGAAAGGGTAAGCCGACAGGTGTGAGGGAGTCGAGTGAATGCTTTCCAGACGCCGACATTGTCAAAAGACACGCCCGGAGGGGCCTGAAGTAGCGGCTGGGCTAGAGGTTCCGTTACTTCGCAGAAACTTAGCGAAAACACTTTCTGGCGGGCTACCAGCGAGGCGTGGGAATGACTTGTGTACCCAGGCAGTTGTGGCGGGAAAATTCCCGCGCTTTCTGCAAAATAGTAACTATGATTGGCTTGCTCAGGGCATAGCTCCGTAACGTAGCAAAATCAGCGCAGAAATTGGCGCCAAGAATCTCCATTGGTGGAATGGTAGTGCTCCGGCAATAGAGTGGAATTTTCCGCCGGTTTTCGAGTTGCTGATTGGAACGTTTATCCACGGCCACTGTTGTGGGGACGGGAATGTTCGGTGTTCGGCCTGTACGGGTGCTCTAGGGGTAGTCGGCTCTCGCCTTTCGGTCGGAGTAGGTTACAAGACTGAGCCCTCGCCGCTCTGGACAGCCGGCCTTCCGTTGGCTGTCTAATATACTTTTATTTCATTGTAACTGTTTGACGAAGTTGCTGAAGTTTCGACTTCAACGAAACTTTCCGAGTACAGTTGGCAATTGAGCGTTCTGCGTACAAGCGGCCTATGTTGTCTGTCTTGAGCAGTTTTGGGTAAAGTTGACTGTATCGGAGTTACAGTGTGACTTCGCTTGATAAAATCAATCACTGTACCGGCAGTGATTGTGTGGCGAGCCTTCTTCGTCTCCCTCTGAGGCGCATTTGTATTGCTAGGAAGTCTTTAGTCTGGAACAACCAGACCAGGATAATTAGTTTCGGGCTATACTCGCGACATTATCATCACCACGACGGGACGTCGAAGCAACCAGTCATCGCCTCCGGTACGCCAGATCGTGTTCTTGCAGTTAAGAAGACAGTTTGGTAATGTATGTCCGCTGCACCGGCAGATAGGGATTTTCCTAGGTGATAATCAGAGCTAAGCAGAGTGCGCCTGTTCGTCTTTCTCTAGCTTTGTTCTGTCTTGGGTGTTCATTGTCTGAGTTCTCACTAATGTAGCAGCAATTAATGTTGGGTTAGCTGTGTGTCTCTCTTAAGATTTGAGTGGCAAGGAATTGGCTCCACATACCACTTCGTCATAATCCCCACAATCTAGTTCAGGGACAACTTCACCTTCACAGCGTTTGTTTGAGTATCCAATTTGAACCAATTTGATGTATTGTAAATGTTTCATGTGTTTTTGTTTATTATTTTGTGTTTAGTCTTAATAAATCATATTGTTATTTTGGACAGAACTTTCATTCTGTTAATCGGTAGAGCAACCCTATCATTTCTCACCACGTTAATGAAACCTTTGCTTATTTAACTTATTTATCAAATTAAATTATTGCAGGTGCCAAACTCTTTTCTACTCCACTGGCAGGGTTGATTAGAGTCAGTTCGTGTATTTTTTTTAATCCATGTGCAACAGCAAAAGTCGGAGTTAGAATAGGGGGGGCTTAGAGCATCATTTACATATGTAGATTCTAGAAGAATTTAGTGTTAAATACACTGCTAACCCCGGCACCTCGTAAACTTTCCCTATTTAACACGTTATAACACGGAAACTAATTACTGTGCGAGTGCCAAACTTGGTGGCATTAATGTCAAGGACGTGGAGAAGAGAAATAATGCAGAATCAATTCAGATGAAACGCTTTTAATGTACTGCTGCCGGCTATTGTGGCCGAGCGGTTCTAGGCGCTACAGTCCGGAACCGCGCTGCTGCTACGGTCGCAGGTTCGAATTCTGCCTCGGGCTTGGATGTGTGTGATGTCCTTAGGTTAGTTAGGTTTAAGTAGTTCTAAGTCTAGGAGACTGATGACCTCAGATGTTAAGTCCCTTAGTGCTTACAGCCATTTGAACCAATGTGCTGCTATGGTACTTCATATCATTACATATTGGTCCATTACTGTTACAAGAGGGGCTCAATATGGCGCCCACCGGTTTTCAGAAGAGTCTGAAAGCACTCTGCACAGCAGAGCAAACCATGTACGTAGGTACCACATCATACGGTGACACGTTCACCATACAGAGGAACTTCACGCACAGTGACTGGAGGTGAAGATCCCCGCACTCGGAAATTCTGTGTATTCACCTCACCCGTCAGAAAAAAATTACGTTTGTCTGTCCATAGGATCGTCCAAGGCCAGCCCTGGTCAATTTCAGTCCTTACGAGAAAGTGGAGAGCGAAGTCAACACGTCGTTGTTCGTCCTTTCGTGCAAACTGCTGTAAGATATGGATCTTCTACAGGTTTTATAACGTCTTAAATAGGGAGAGTTTAGTTATAACCATCCGGTATTGCAATCAAGTTTTGTCATTACATGTACGTTGGGATTTCAGAAAGTCACACATGTCGTCCCAAGCAAATAAATGTATTGTCTACATCTACATTTATACTCCGCAAGCCACCCAACGGTGCGTGGCGGAGGGCACTTTACGTGCCACTGTCATTACCTCCTATCCGACATGCTCAAACGTGTCCTGAAATTTTTATACACCAAAAGAAGCACAGTGTCAAATTTTAGATGCTAAGACTAACTGGAAGTATTTTTAAGAACATTTTGAAAATTGCCTAATACATAGCTCGCCCGAAGGCTGGAAGAATAAACACCCCTGCCAACACTGCGGTAGACTGCTGTGCGCAACACAGTGAGCGCATAGCCTTGGTTGACGGCTATCGGTCAGCAGATAACATGGCCATTCCGAGTCTAACAGCTGTGTGGTGCACATCGTTCATTGTGAGGTAGTTTACTCTTCACTAGCAGCTTAACGGAAGTATGTTCACTAAATTATTTGTCATATCCACGATATCAGTGTGTGAGGTAACGGGCGAGTTGTGGCGCCCTGAAAATATTTTAAGTTCGGAGTTGGCGTGGCAGCACGGGCCGCTCGGCGGGCGCGGGCCGCTCGGCCAACCGAACACGTGGTGTCGGATGTTGGCCGAAGCAAGAGGGGTCCAGCTCGATCGCGTGGCTGGGAATTCCATGGTGACGCTGTGACGAGAACGGTGCTTTGTGTCGATGAAGGAGATGTCTATACCGTGAGTTCGTATAGAAATTAATAGTAGCCAGATGAATGATGATACCTCAAAAAGAAACATTTACATTACCATTATTTGCACGACGATTCTGATGGTGTAATCAGATTTTCAATATCTTTATTAGTTTAAAGTTTGGTATCTGACTGTAAATTATACAAGCAACACCCAGCAACGAATTTCCAAAATCTAAACGCTTCATCCGATTTTCTCGATCGACATGTCTTTAGAAAGATATTAGTGTAAACCCAAATTGGTATAAATTACAGGCATTTAACGTGAATAGTACATGAGTTATTGGAGGTCAAAGTGGCCAATTACTATCGATTGCGTCAGGCCATAAGTAGTCCACAGTTACACGAAGAAACGGTAGCAGCGTGCTTAGAAATATATTTATTCGTCTATGTCTTTGTTTATATCCGATATATACTATTCGTGAAGAAATTGATCAAATATTTACTGTGTTTTAGAAAGCACAGAGACATTAGGATACTGGACGACTTTTGCTTGCTATTCCTTTGATATATGTTTATTTAATTTGTTTATGTATTTAATAATGTATGTTAGAGCGTGTTTATGGTCCAGCCGTAGAAATATTTATTTAATTTCAAGTTATTTAAATCTAAATCCAGTATTTCGAAAGTGTTTTATGTTTGTGAGTGTGTATTGGCTTGAAGACATGGCGGAAGCGCTCTAGCAAATCACAGCGCTCGTGAATGGGGAGACTCGATGGAAGTGGGAGAACAGTACGGCACAGGACACGGGGGGAGGGGGGGAGTGCGGGACGGACGGACTGTCGCAGGAGAGGGACTTGGAGAGTGTGGAGCGGTTTGCGCGGGGTTGTGGCAGATAGAAATATTTCGTAGTGATGGCTTGTGCACTTGTGAGATTTCCGTGGCTTCTACGGTGAAGACGTTGTGTGTGTGTAGAAGTGAATATCTCGTGAGCTATGTTGTTGTTCATAACTAATTACGTGAAGTAGATGGTTCAAATGGCTCTGAGCACTATGCGACGAAACTTCTGAGGTCAACAGTCGCCTAGAGCTTAGAACTAATTAAACCTAACTAACCTAAGGACATCACACACATCCATGCCTGAGGCAGGATTCGAACCTCCGACCGTAGCGGTCGCTCGGCTCCAGACTGTAGCGCCTAGAACCGCTCGGCCACTCCGGCCGGCTACGTGAAGTAGGAATCTATTGTTTCCCTGCTATTCGACGTATATTTTATTTATTTGCTGGACCATCGACACCAGTAAGTGTTTTGCAGAAATATACCGCATTCTCAAAAGTACTTCTACTATCGTACTCATCACTTAAAGTCGTTAAGATAGTACCTGCAGATTTTATTTAATTGCAATCTTTCATATATAAATTTCTACGTTACATTCGCAATTGCCAAGTATTAGGAACCTTTGACCATTCGATCTGTGTGTATATTAATATTGTATACTGTAGACTCAGCAGTATTTAGTTTGTAATGCGGCAACTACGTATCCCAGCCCCTAGAAAACGAAACCAGCCAAAACTTTAATATTTCAACACTGAGTCAGAGGGTGTGTAGTTGAGGGCCATCACCACACCACCCTCATTCCATTTTAGTTGTCGAAAGCCCGCAAGTGTCAGATTTAGTGCTAAGGACTATTTACGCACTTTGTAATACATACAATCTCTCGCCGGCGCATGCGTGATCTATTAACAAAGCATAGGAAAACTATGGAAAGTATCGAAGAAAGTGACTGAAAATAATCCGGCTAACTTTCCGGAAGTTATTCCTCATCGTAATGCCGTCCACGACCATGTTTCCCAATATCAACAGCATCAAGGCCACATGTGTTCGAAGAACACCGTCACGACAACGTACAACCAGCTGTACAGCAACTTTATCTTGTTCAATAACCGAGCAGCATCCAGTGTCAACAGCAGCGCGTTCAGCCTGTACTACCAGGAGGCCCGCTACTGTTGCCCACCGACGACATGCAGATGCACTGTCAGCCGTCACCTTCCCACGATATCCAGCTGGTCCGGTAACCACACCATCAACCACAGCAGACGGCACCTATTCATTCGACAGGTAGGCAACAACAAAGGCATCGAGGAATACAGTATAACTTGCCTGTTCAAAATCGCTTTGAACTTACTGCAAATTCTTCTGTCAGTGAAAGTGAACCTCATGTCATTAAAAACCTACTGCAATCACATACAAAAGTAAGGACCCCTCCCATCTTAATATACGGCACTAAGAAGTAGAAAGATACAGCAAAAGACCTAGAGAGGATCCTTTCTCATCCGTATTTGGCTAGATCACAACGTGTTACTGTAAGCGTTACGACTGAGTCCTCTGACAATTAAAGGAAGTGTGTCAATGTCTTGGAAGAGAACTGCATTGAATTTCACTCTTATGAAATTGATCAGAGTAAGAGAGCGCTAAAAATAGTTATTAAAGGGCTACCAATCACAACATCTGAGGAGGAGACTGCTGTTGAATTATCTAACCAAGGATATCAAACAGATTCCGTAGCACAACTCAATTCGCTATATGACAAACGACCATATTCCTTGTTCTTAGTAATATTAACTCGTAATGCTAAACCTGCAGACACAGATTCCCTACAAAAGTTATGTCGTATTTCAGGTCTAGCTGTAGAAGGTTACAAATAGAGTGGTCCCTCATCACTGGCTGCTGTGGCCGAACGGTTCTAGGCGCTTCAGTCCAGAAGTACACTGTTGCTACGGTCGCAGGTTCGAATCCTGTCTCGGGCATGGATGTGTGTGATGTCCTTAGGTTAGTTACGTTTAAGTAGTTCTACGTCTAGGGGACTGATGACCTCAGCTGTTAATTCCCATTGTGCTTAGAGCCATTTGAATCATTTCTTACAACGAAGCGCCAAATAAACTGGTATAGGCATGCATATTCAAATACAGAGATATGCAAAAAGGCAGAATACGGCGCGGCGATCGGCAAGGACTATTATATAAAACAAGTGTCTGGCGCAGGTGTTAGATCACTTACTGCTACTACAATGGCAGGTTATCAAGATTTAAGTGAGTTCGAATGTGGTGTCATGGTCGGCGCACGAGCGATGAGACACGGCATCTACGAGGAAGCGATCAAGTGGAGATTTTCCCGCATGACAATGTCAGGAGTGTACTACGAATATCAGGAATGTGGTATTACATCAAATCTCTGACATCGCTGCGAAAAGAAAAAGAGCCTGCACGAACGGGACCGAATACGACCGAAGAGAATCGTTCAACGTGACAAGAGTGCAACCCTTCAAGTGTCAGAGTGCGAACTATTTAACGAAACATCATTGATATGGGCTTTCGGAGTTGAAGGCCTACTCGTGTACCCTTGATGACTTCACGACACAAAGTTTTGCGCCTCGCCTGGACCCGTCAATACCGACGTTGGACTGTTGATGACTGGAACATGTTGCCTGGTCGGACGAATCTCGTTTCAAATTTTGTCGAGCAGATGAACGTGTACGGGACTATCCATGGACTCTGCGTGTCATCAGGTGACAGTTCAAGCTTGCAGAGCTTCTGTAATGGTCTGAGGCGTGTGCAGTTGGATAGATGTCCATTGTGCATTCCGACGGACTTGGACAATTCCCGCAGGACAATGCGACACCCCACACGTCTAGATTTGCTACAGAGCGACTCTAAGAGCACTCTTCTGAGTTTAAACACTTCCGGTGGCCACCAGACTCCGCAGAAATGAACATCATTGGGTATAACTGGGATGCGTTGCAATGTGCTGTTCAGAAGAGATCTCCACTCCCTCGTACTCTTACGGATTTATGGACAGCTCTGCAGGATTCATGGTGTCAATTCCCTCCTGCACCACTTCAGACATTAGTCGAGTCGATTCCACGTCATGTTGCGGCACTTCTGCGTGCTCGCGAGGGCCATACACGATATTAGGCAGGTGTACCAGTTTCTTTGGCTCTTCAGTGTACCTCTTAAACTGACTCTGCAGAGGTCAAGCAACAGTTATCAGTTCACCACAAACTAAGTCAGTATCAGAAATCTTATTACATCTGCTGAGAAGCAGTCTTTAAATGCCGAACAGTGTAGCAGCAGAAAACCTTAAAGTCTTTTCCTGGAATGCAAACAGCACAAAAAATAAATTCCTGAGCTAAAACTTTTCATCGGTGAAATGTTACTGGATGTAATCTTACTCAGTGAAACTCACTTGCGACCTTTAGAAACTTTTAAGATACCTCTATTTACATGCTACCGTACTGAAACACAGCTCCAACGAGGCAGCAGCATTGCCGTACTCGTCCGGAAAACGTACTGCACTAGGAAACTGTTTATCCGCTGTCACTTAACCTAGAAGCAACAGCTGTGATGCTATGAACGTTTCAGAGCGGCATAACATTGGTCACCTTGTACCAGACATTCTAAAGAAAACTTCTACCAGCAGATCTAAATAGAGTCTTCAGCGGCTCTACTGAAGCAATAGTAATACTAGCGAGTAATCTGAATTCTAAACGTCCCATGTGACACTGAATGACCACCAATCTTAACGGAAAGACTCGTTCATTGTTTACCTATTATAATACCTCCAATCTAGCGAGTCTTTCACCAAATCAACCAATTTATTACCCCACAAATACTGCGTTCTTACCAGACGTTCTGGACGGCATTCTCTATAAAATGCCGACCTTTACAATTGTTGATACTCTCTGTAAACTAAATTCTGATCATAACCCGTTATTAGTATCTGACGGAGATACGTCGCCATGCAGAGAGGAAGTTCAGCCACTCAGGAATATTAACTGGGAACTATATAAGCAACGACATGAAACAGTGATTGATGTTTTCCCTCATATACAGACTGTTGAAGAGCTACAACTGCAAGTTGTATTATTTACCTTTTGACCACAGCGGCTAATCACAGCACCTTGCCTCCCCTCTGTCACACGAAGAACACCCATGAATATTCTCCAAGTTTCTTAAGTTAAAAATACGTAAGACCTACAGATGGAAACTCCGGTAACGGATGCGTAATCCAGCATTAAAAACTAAATTAAATAGGCTAACTAGGGACCTCATAGAAAAAATAAAGCAACATTAAAACGATACAAGTAGAGATGTAACAGTGATTCTACACCACTCTGCATTGTTACCAAATTTATTCAAGGTAGTGCACCTTCCCCATCGCTCCCCCTGCTCCCTGGTGTAGAAGAGACAATGTCGCACTTCTAAAATAAAATTGATAGCAAATTAATTAATTAATTTAACTGATCAGTTAATTAACTATTCCAGTGATACTTCAAGGACAGAGTGTAAATGTAGTGGATGATAAGATACCAATTGCCCCTAGTGCACTACTGCAGTTCACTTCCACATATAATTAAACTGCTAGTGGGTCAAAGCATCTGAATATAAGAATAGAAGTAGCAGATACAAAGTCCATTTATTTATGGCACTCTGCTGTAGCGAACTTATTTGGATTAAGGATGGAGATATCTTCTGTGTTAGAGATACTGGAGTGGTGGCTACAGTGTATTAAAGGTGTGTACAATGACGCTGTGAGCTTCCTTTGTGTGCTTAGTGTACATGTAGATCATTTAGAACAGTGCTTTAGTTCATGTATCAGTGCAGTGTCAAAGTAGACTCTGATAGCTATGGAGACTATCCACGCTAAATTTACAGATAGAATACCAGAGTTTTATGATGCCCCCATAGGGTGCATACAACAAACACTTATTGGGGAAATACTATGAAAAATGTACCAGTGGATTGGTTGTTTTTTTATGATGATGAAGCGCAGCCCATGTATGATTGCTGAGTAAAATAATAATGTTGCTCAGGTGAAATTATGTAGTGCATAAGTGCCGACGATATCTTCTGTACAATTTACACTGTGCCACAACAGCAGCAATTTGCCTCAGTTACTTCATCCTTACATTGTGCTGTGGAATGAAAATAAGTAAATACAGAAAACTGAATGCTTAGCACAACAATGGTAAACATCTTTGTCATTACACCCGAAGTATTCTTATTCAGTCATCATCGAATTGAATGAGAGATGAAACTTTCAGGTGTTCTACATATAGCTCTGGAAAGATATGTGTGGACAAATTCTCTTTGATCAGAATTTAGCCATCATAGTTCAGTTGGTAAAGTGACAGTGCTATAGTGGCTACACATATTACTATTATTATTACGATTTTTTCCTATTAAAGCCCATTACACACAAATATCTGTTGTAGTTGGTATCACAGCAGGGTGGGTGAAGCATCCTCATCACAAGGACTTCGTTGTAAGCAACTGATCTTATGATGCTGTGGAAACTAGAAGAAGAAGAAGAGAAGAAGAAGAAGAATGGGATACTCCTTCCTGATAATATATGAGCAGTTATTGTGGGGCCATCCTACTACAGCAAAACAAATATTCTCATGTCATTGCTAACACACCCAGATGGAATCCACTTTGAGTGCATATGTGTATTTACAAAAATGCTGTTTCAGCCCAAGTACTAACTATTACAGGAGATTTGCTTGGCACTCATCACTCATGTCATTTAAATATCTGGCCATAACACTGCAAAGTGATATGTGATGGAACAAGGATGCGAACGGTCGACTTTGGTTTATTGGGAGAATTTTAGGAAAAAGTGGTTCACCTGTAAATGAAACTGCATATAGGACGCTGGTGCGACCTATTCTTGAATAATTCTCGAGTGTTTGGGATCTGTAACAGGTCATATTGAAGGAAGGCATCAAAGCAATTCTGAGGAGGAATGCTAGATTTGTTACCAGTAGGTTCGAACAAAACTTAATTGTTACAGAGATGCTTTGCGAACTCAAATGGGAACCCCTTGAGGGAAGGTGACGTTCTGTACAAGCAACACATTGAGAAAATTTAGAGAACCGGCATTTGATGCTGATTGCCACACTATTATACTGTCGCCAACATACATTGTACATAAGGACCACAAAGATAAGATATCAGAAATTAATGCTCATATTGAGGCATATAGACAGTTGTTTTCCCTTGCTCTATTTTCGTGTGGACCAGGAAAAAAATGGCTATTGGTGGCATAGGGTACCCTCCGCCACGCACTGTACGGTTGTTTGTGGAGTATCTATGTAGATATACATGCAGGTGTAGAACCTTATTTTCCTAAAACCCTCAAACACCATGAATTATTCACCGAAAGATCTAGCAATGTATGGTGAAGTATTATAATTGACAGATGTATATAAGACAGCAAATGGAGTACCAAAAGCCAAGTGAGAAATATAGTACCATTATAAAGTCGATATTAGATTCTGAATATAGCAACAGTGATGGTATTGATGTACAGCATAAAAGAGTGAAAAATCGGTTCACACAGTATATATATCATGATAGTAGATACATTTTGTATGTTCTGGTGCACTAACGCAATGTTAAACAAAATACTTTATTTTATAATTAAAACAACTGAAATTAAAAAATTCAACATATTTTAATTAAATCAATCTATTTTAAAATATTAACTAAATACCTATTTTTTACAATAATATAACTAATTACAATAACCAACTGATTTCTAACTTAATTATTTCATTTACAACGTGATTTTAACACAATAACATGTATTAGATAACAAAAGTAAATTATTTTAAAGAAATCACATTGTGAATGTAAGTAAATAAATAAAATGTAGTAGTTAACAAAGTTAAATTATAAAAATTTGCAACATATTATAAGATAATAAAATGTATTAGCTAAAACAAAAGTATATTATTTTAAAAATTTTACATTGTCAATGTAAGTAAATAAATAAAAATCTATTAGTTAACAAAAGAAAATTACATTAAAAGCTGCAGTATTTATTTTTTCTATCTTTCTTAAAATGTTTCAAAAATGTATATAAGAACGAAGTTAACACTTTAATACGTTTTTTAAGTTTTTCGTTCATTTATATAGAAGCAAATATTAATAATTAAAAATTTTAAGTAAGTAATCTATGTTCTGCATCATATGTAAGATTCTTTTTACCATATATAATTACACATGCAAGGGTATCATTTGGAATTCTATCTATATAAGTTGCACAACGTTTCATAGTTGTTTTCTGTTTAGTTACAACATTCTTTCTACATATCATATTGATTACATAAATTGGATAATTAGTTAAAAACTAAATGGATTAATATCAATATCTGATTTTAGTTAAGTAATTCTTTTAAAATCAAGAAATGCAACATATGCTTTTGGAAAACCATTTGGCGGATTAATATTCCACATTTCTTTATTAAAAACTTCATTTTTACTATTTTTAAACATATATTCTGTTGTTTAACATGATCAAATAATGGTCAATCAACTAATTGATTATCTTTATGATTCATCTGAAATACAACAAAAACAAAACATGGCATATCAAATTCTGAAGAGTTATAGTAATTTGTTACATCTAGTTCAAAATTGTTTTTTCCAGATAATCCAGCAACTTCTTCTGTTTGAAGTTCATAAAAAGAAATAGGAATTTTAGGAACTTTTAAAATATTTTCACATTGTTTAAGGTTCATAATTTAACAACTGGTACACGTATTTCCATAGATTCTATAACTATTTTACCTTCTTTAGGAAGCATATCTTTTATTTCAATACCAGAATTATTTTTATCAAACCAACATAATAATACAGCTCTGAATAATGAACTATGTGTAAAAACTACAGTTAAGTTTCCTTCAAACATAATTTCTTTATAACTTTTAAAACATCCACCAAGTAGTGACAATGGATGAAGTACTTCATTTTTCTACTAATTATTTTCCCTGTAATAAGAATATGTCCTTCTAAACTTGTTTTGTAAGTAACAGCTGAAGTTAGATGTATTACAACTGTTGACAAAATAAAAGGATGTTCAATTCTAGATGATATATTATTTCCTGTTTTTTATTGTTATAAAGTCAAACACTTTAGTTAGATAATTATCAATTAATTTTATATTTGATTTGCCATAATAAGTTAGATAATCTACGCCATCATTTCCAAAAATACTAAAGTTCATGTACAAGTCTACATTATTTGTATGAAGCCAACCATTAATAATATTTATTTCATTTAATTATTTTTAGTTTTTTCATTAAGAGGAAATGAACAAAACTGATAACTTTCAATTTTATTCACGATTGTATTAGTAATTACTTATTTATTAAGGAAAACATTTGTTAAGATGTTTCTAAAATAACTGTTAAAGTACTGCCATTAAAGTCAATTAAAGTATCATTTTCATAAGTTATAGAAACTTCTAAATCTTGAATTGTACTAAAAATAGGAACATTTACAGGATAATTTGGTTCATAAATTATTGGTCCACCAAACTCCGCATTATGTTTAAATGAAGCAATAATATTAGTTTATTTATGAAAATGATCATTATGTTTTACATACATTCCATCAGCAAGATTAAAATTTATATTGATTAATTCAAAAGGAATTATTGTAGGAACATCCTTAGCTACAATTCTTTCTTTGGCTTGAACAGCTTGAGATTGAAACCAAATAAACTTCCAATACTATCTGCTATATCCATATACAATTTTACAACATTTTCAATAACAATTCTGTTTAAAATTTCATCTGCTTTCATTTGTATATTAGGTTTTTCAAATGTATAGTTTTTTAATTTTTCAAACTTTTTTGACCTAAAGAAATTGCTATTGTATCTTCATCACAATAAAGTTTATAATTTTTTATTGTTCTATTTGATGTTAAAAAGTTGAATAAAAAATAACTAAGGAAAAATTAGTATAATGATATACTGGAACAATTTATCGATCAAAGTGTAGAAGATTTATCACTAAGTTGAAATAATCTACTCCTTTAAAACTGAAAAAATTATTAATAAATGAAAAGATTATTAATAAATGAACGATATTAATAAACGAAAAATTGTTAATAAATAAAAAACTATTAATAAATCAAAAATTGTTAATAAATAAAATTATTAATAAATGAACAAAGCAGATTGGGAACCAATAGTAAGAATTCCAGAAAATAAGTTGAAAAACAAGTTGCAATTATCAATAGTATCTAGGAAGAACAAAATAATAAAATAATCAACAGGCAAAGAAATATCCTAAATACATTAACTATAATTAATTCACTAGAAAGTGAATTTGAAACATTAGAGTCAGAAATTGATAAAGGCTTACATAAGATAGAAGGTGAAGTTATGGAAGATATAGAAAAGATAAGGTTGCTGGATTAATTTTAATACTATTAAATTTTTTAATCTATATAAATTTTTTGTATATAAATGGAAAATCATAGTTCACATTTAGTTCTTAAAGACTACCATATTTATTGTTTGAAATGTAAAAAGTTTGCAGAAACACTTAATCCTCATAAAGTAACAACTACAAATGGAAGACAAATAATTGAAGTTATGTGTACAATTTGTAAATCTAAAAAGAGCAACATCATTTAAAAAGTTATAAATGGTGAAGGTTTGAATAGCATTTGTGAAAATATAATTATTGAATTACTTAAATCAATTAGATTGAATGTTGTTTCTGTTAGTATAGACGATTTATGGCAAACTGATCTAGTTGAAATGGCTTCTAGTAATTTAAAAGGAATTTCAAAAATAAACAAAGCTTATAAATATTTATTTAAAATAATTGATGTTTTTTCAAAATATGCATTATCTGTTCCTATTGAAGATAAAACAGCTAAAAATTAGTTGATGCTTTTCAAAAAATTTTAATAGTTACAGAGCTAAATAATTTACAAACAGATAATGGTAAAGAGTTCTATAACAAAGAATTTAAAGAATTAATGAAATAATATGACATTAATCATTATTCAACTTTTTGAGAATTAAAAGCATCTGTTGTTGAAAGATTTAATAGAACACTTAAAGAAAAAATGTGGAAAAAATTAGCTTTACAAGGGAAATATAAACGGTTACATTTAGTTAAAAATTAATTGATGAATACAATAACACAAAAAATTCTACAATAAAAATGAAACTGATAGAAGTAATTAAAAAATTAAAAATAAGTAACAGTGTATATAATGAAATAGCTAAATTTAAAAAATGTGATAAAGTTAAAAATTAGTAAACTTAAAAGTCTTTTTTTAAATGGATATACAGCTAATTGGTCAACAGAAATATATGAAATAGAAGATGTTACTAATTCTGTTCCAATTACATATAAATTAAAATATACAAAAGGAAATTTTTATGAACAAAGACTACAGAAAATAAAAAACCAGACTCTTGTGACATTATCCTGACTGCCTTGTCCGAGAATTACTTCGAGCAGATAGTTAGAGAACCAACTCGTGAAGCTAACGTTTTAGACCTCATAGCAACAAATAGACCAGAACTTTTCGACTCCGTGAATGTAGAAGAGGGTATCAGTGATCATAAGTCAGTGGTTGCATCAATGACTACAAGTGTAATAAGAAATGCCAAGAAAGGAAGGAAAATATATTTGCTTAACAAGAGTGATAGGGCACAAATCGCAGAATATCTGAGTGACCACCATCAAACGTTCATTTCTGAGGAAGAGGATGTGGAACAAAAATGGAAAAAATTCAGAAACATCGTCCAGTACGCCTTAGATAAGTTCGTACCGACTAAGGTCCAAAGCGAGGGGAAAGATCCACCGTGGTATAACAATCATGTACGAAAGGTACTACGGAAACAAAGAAAGCTTCATCATAGGTTTAAGAGTAGTCGAATCATAGCTGATAAGGAAAAGCTGAACAAAGCGAAAAAGAGCGTAAAGAGAGCAATGAGAGAAGCATTCAACGAATTCGAACATAAAACATTGGCAAACAATCTAAACAAGAACCCTAAAAAGTTTTGGTCATATGTAAAATCGGTAAGCGGATCTAAATCCCCTATTCAGTCACTCGTTGACCACGATGGCACCGAAACAGAGGACGACCGAAGAAAGGCAGAAATACTGAATTCAGTGTTCCAAAACTGTTTCACTGCGGAAAATCGTAACACGGTCCCTGACTTCAGCCGTCGCACGGACGCCAAAATGGAAAATGGAAAATATTGAAATAAACGATATCGGAATTGAAAAACAACTGCTATCACTTAGTAGCGGAAAAGCATCCGGACCAGACGAGATACCCTTAAGATTCTACAGTGATTATGCTAAAGAACTTGCCCCCTTTCTATCAGCAATTTATCGTAGATCGCTGGAAGAACGTAAAGTACCTAGCGACTGGAAGAAAGCGCAGGTCGTTCCCATTTTCAAGAAGGGTCATAAATCAGATGCGAATAATTATAGGCCTATTTCGCTTACGTCAGTCTGTTGTAGAATAATGGAACATGTTTTGTGTTCTCGTATTATGACGTTCTTAGATAATACAAATCTCCTTCATCATAACCAACATGGATTCCGCAAACAGAGATCATGTGAAACTCAGCTCGCCCTATTTGCCCAAGAAATTCACAGTGCCGTAGACACTGGCGAGCAGATTGATGCCGTATTCCTGGACTTCAGGAAGGCATTTGATACGGTTCCGCACTTACGTTTAGTGAAAAAAATACGAGCTTACGGAATATCGGACCAGGTTTGTGATTGGATTCAGGATTTCCTAGAAGAAAGAACACAACATGTCATTCTTAACGGTTCAAAATCTGCAGATGTAGAGGTAATTTCGGGAGTACCGCAGGGAAGCGTGATAGGACCTTTATTGTTTACAATATACATAAATGACTTAGTTGACAACATCGGTAGCTCCGTGAGGCTATTTGCAGATGACACGGTTGTCTACAAGAAAGTAGCAACATCAGAAGACTCGTACGTACTCCAGGAGGACCTGCAGAGGATTAATGCATGGTGCGACAGCTGGCAGCTTTCCCTAAACATAGATAAATGTAATATAATGCGCATACATAGGGGCAGAAATCCATTCCAGTACGATTATGCCATAGGTGGTAAATCATTGGAAGCGGTAACGACCGTAAAATACTTAGGAGTTACTATCCGGAGCGATCTGAAGTGGAATGATCACATAAAACAAATAGTGGGAAAAGCAGGCGCCAGGTTGAGATTCATAGGAAGAATTCTAAGAAAATGTGACTCATCGACGAAAGAAGTAGCTTACAAAACGCTTGTTCGTCCGATTCTTGAGTATTGCTCATCAGTATGGGACCCTTACCAGGTTGGATTAATAGAAGAGATAGACATGATCCAGCGAAAAGCAGTGCGATTCGTCATGGGGACATTTAGTCAGCGCGAGAGCGTTACGGAGATGCTGAACAAGCTCCAGTGGCGGACACTTCAAGAAAGGCGTTACGCAATACGGAGAGGTTTATTATCGAAATTACGAGAGAGCACATTCCGGGAAGAGATGGGCAACATATTACTACCGCCCACATATATCTCGCGTAATGATCACAACGAAAAGATCCGAGAAATTAGAGCAAATACGGAGACTTACAAGCAGTCGTTCTTCCCACGCACAATTCGTGAATGGAACAGGGAAGGGGGGATCAGATAGTGGTACAATAAGTACCCTCCGCCACACACCGTAAGGTGGCTCGCGGAGTATAGATGTAGATGTAGATGTAGATTTGAAAATTTTTAAGAAAGAAAGAAGATAAAGTTTATGTTAAATGGTTATTGTTTGATAATTCACAGAATAGTTGGTAAGTAAAGACATCATTTTATAGTAGTTCGATTTGATGAAGCATTTTAATATCATTAATCAATTGTTCTTGTGTATAGTTATTAAAAATATTGAAATAGTTCAGATGACAGACAATCCTCAAGTTTTCTTTCATTCTTTGATAGAAATTTTGAATTAGGATTATAATTCAATCTTAACATTTCTTCGCAATTTGAATGTCTATCTTCGATTTTATATATTTGTTTCTCTAAATTTTTATGTTGTGTTCTAATGACATAATAGTCACATTGACATTCGTCATAAAATTATTTTAAGAGAACGAATGTTGGTCTTCATTTTTTATTAATTGTTTTAGGAACTAAATGTGGTAATAAACTATTTATTTCTGTATTTCTTTTACCTATTATTTCTGAAGCATTATAAACTGTTTCTCTCAAATTTTGAATATGATCATCTTTTATTTTAATTCTATTATCTTTTATTTTAATTGTATCATCTTTTAATTGAATTATTTCTGTATTTCATTTATTCAGTTCCCTTAGTTTGTTGTATACAATTACCTTTGTGTTTTATTTGATCTTCATAATAAGTTTTAATATTATATTCTGCATGTTTTCTAATTGATGGTAAAACTTCATCAGTTAACCATCATTGAAATTGTTTAGCTTCATCTTTTTTTATTTTAAAATAAAATGAATATAATCCAGATTCATTAATAAATATAGTGAGTTTTTTAACTACCTTTTAAAGAGGAATGGCGGTCCCCCTTAATGTTTCCTAATATATTTGTGTCATCAACACAATATTTTTACTAACTGCCTTTTTTGTATCAGCAAATTCTAAAATCTCAGCAAAATCTTTTGGCTTTAAACCATGGATTACTTTCTGCATCAATAACCAATAATTGCTTATTGTTTTAAGTAAACTTATTATTGATGAGTACTACAATCATCTCCATTTAAGAGAAATATTTTATTGGTTTAGAAAAAAGAAACAGTAGCTGAAATTTATAGTTTGTATTCACCATATTTTCTTTATGATAATGATTAAATTGAATTGTAAATGAAAATAACTTTATGGATTACATTATTCAGTTTAATTCTATTTGAAGGAAGATACTTCAGTAGTTGCTGTTTGTGCAAATAGTAGTAACTGCACCAGGCTTAGAACTGCAAAAGAAGAAGTTAGCTAAATATTTAATTGATTTTGGTTACTTAAATATTTCATCAAAAACTGAAATATCCCAAGAGAATGATTATTTATTAAGTGAATGATTAATGTTATTTCAACCAACTCAATGTTGAGATTGCTGGTGAATTAAGTGAAGAAACTTCACATTTTACAACAAACCTAGATGTGGTGTTAAAGATTAATTTGATAGTTATAGAACTAGCATGTATAAATAGGATAAAAAGGATATAAAATAGAATTATAAAGGAGCAAAGAAAAGAGTATTGGAATTAATAGATGCAGCTTTCAGTTTATGTCAGAAATATAGTGGTATTCAGTTCATTTATGAGATCAATGATGCTGATATTTTAATGACAGGTAAAAGAACTTAATAGTCCACCTTGTCAAAAAGAGTTAAATGGAAAAGTAAATGTGTGGTTATGCTTTTTTTCCGAACAGGAATAATGATCCATTAGAAATACATATGGATAAAGATGAAAACTGGTACTTGGTAATTGATAAAAGCACATCAAAATGTTAAACAAATCTATCTGAAGTTTTAGTACATGAAACTGGTCATGCACTAGGTTTACAACATTAAGATGTATTTGAATCAATAATGTACTAATGTACTTACTATAATGGTTCACATTTAGAATTATAACTAGAGGAGATTGATACTATTCAAAGATTATATGGAACAGAAACAAATACACCTCCACCAACAACAACAACTACTACTACATAAATTGAACCAATTGAATCATTATGCAAACTTAAGAAATTTGAACACCTGCTATTTGCAAATGGAATTTTGTATATTTTTCATAAGAAGTGGGTTTCGATAAATGAGAATAAACCTAAATTAATAACTAATTGGTTAACATTCTCACCACAAGATTTACAAAAAAAAATAGATGGATTATATCAAAGAATGAATGGTGAAGTTGTAATATTTGTTAACAATATATTTTATATGGTAGATTAACACACATAACAATTAATTTCGGGATATCCAAAGTCAAAAACCACTATAGGAGTTCGTAAACATTTTTTATTGAATACAATAGTAAATACTTGTTCAGGTAGAACACTTTTATTCTTTAACGAATATTTCTATATAGGATTAGATGAATGTACTTTTACATACAAATCATGTGGAACTATAACTAGAGAATTTCCATGATAACCTCCTGAAATGAATTCTGCATTTAGATACACAAATAGTTTGTTGTATTTTTTCAAAGATGATACATTCTATGAATACAGTGTATTTACAAAAAAAGTACTTAAAGGCGGTACAAATGATTTATCTTTATTTGCTATTGATTGTCACAAAACATCTGAATTAATTCCTAAAGTAATAAATATATTGAAAGATAAAGTGCAAAAACTAGAGAATTAACATTTTCTCACATCTTCAGAAGACATCAAATATAAGTTATGAAGATATTTTAATACAGAGAAATCAATTGATAATTTAACTTTACAGAAATACGCAAAATATGGTTGTAAAACTGTGTGCAGACTATGTATAAATAAATATCATGTAAAAATTCAATAATATTCGAATTCCTTCTGTATGCGGAAAAACGGTTGCCAAATATTAATTCAAGGAACATGTACAATGAAATCCAAGTGGAGAACAATCAAAAACGTTACTGTAGATGAATAATAATGAAGAACCCATTGATTCATTTTTTAAAGAAATGTAAAAGTTATCAATAGATTAAAGATTTAAATTGTTTTTACATAAATCCTTCACATAAATATAATCATAATAATAAATGTAAGAAGTGTACTTTAGATTACATTAAGAATAAGAAAGCTGAAACATCTTGAACTTTATGATTTATTATCTATTAAATGATAACCCTTTTCGAATAATTAATGATAAAATAATAATCCTTACCATATATTAAATAATTATTCTTACACATTTCCTAGATAACTGACATTAATGAAACAATATTTTTTACAAATCTGATAAATTTTATTTGTCATAAATAGAGGACAAATTTTCTATACAGGATGTTACAAAAAGGTTTGGCCAAACTTTCAGGAAACATTTTCACACACAAATAAAGAAAAGATGTTATGTGGACATGTGTCCGGAAATGCTTAATTTCCATGTTAGAGTTCATTTTAGTTTCGTCCACCTATACTCAATGGAGCATGTTATCATGATTTCATTAGGGATACTCGACCTGTGCTGCTAGAACATGAGCCTTTACTAGTACGACACAACATGTAGTTCATGCACGATGGAGCTCCTGCACATTTCAGTCGAAGTATTTGTATGCTTCTCAACAACAGATTCGGTGGCCAATGGATTGGTAGAGGCAGACCAATTCCATGGCCTCCACACTCTCCTGACCTCAACACTCTTGACTTTCATTTATGGGGGCATTTGAAAGTTCTTGTCTATGCAACCCTGGTACTAAATGTAGAGACTCCTCATGCTCGAATTGTGGACCGCTGTGATAAAATACGCCATTCTCTAGGGCTGCATCAGCGCATCAGGGATTCCATGCGACGGAGGGTGGCTGCATGTATCCTCGCTAACGGAGGACATTTTGAACATTTCCTGTAACAAAGTGTTTAAAGTCATGCTGGTACATTCTGTTGCTGTGTGTTTCCATTGCATGATTAATGTGATTTGAAGAGAAGTAATAAAATGAGCTCTAAAACGGAAATTAAGCGTTTCCGGACACATTTCCACATAACATCTTTCCTTTATTTGTGTGTGAGGAATGTTTCCTGAAAGTTTGGCTGTACCTTTTTGTAACACCCTGTATATTAAATAATTGTCATTTGCGAAAATGTATTTCTTGCAAATCTAATTTATTTTATTTTGTCATAAATAGAGGAGCAAAATACAAAGATATATTCCTGCTCAACTGGAGCAACTCACGGTTGATATAATTCATGAAATTTGTAAAATATATAATTTAGAAGGATATTCAAATTTACATAAAACTGATTTAATTACATTCATTATTAGAAATAACACAAATATTGTTAGAAATTATACACCTAAAGAAAGTGGCTATCTTTGGAAACAGGAACCGCATTATAATAATGATAATGTCTTTCTAACTAAAGAAGATAAACCATTAAAAAGAATATTTCCATTTTGTATGGATATATTTGTAAAATCGAAAACTAAGACCATTAAAGAAATATTATTTCCTTTTCATAATGATTTATTAGAGAAACCAAGAGATAGAAATAGAATTAAAGATTACTTGGTTGAGAAACCATTTGCAGACAGACTGCAAACTGTAGAGTTTGAAAGTAATATAGATACACTTCATACTGATCATATTTTAAACGCATGAAAAGTAAAATATTTTAATTGTTAGAGGCTATTTGAAAGTACACCTTGGTTTAAGGATAAATTTTCATTTATTTTGTGAATTTAAACTAGAAACAAATGATAATAATCTTCAATAATTTGAACAATGAACACAAAACTACATTGTTTTGACAGAAAAACACTTTAGTAAAAATTTTGAACAAGGTAAAAGAGATATTTCAACAAAAATATATCACTTTCAAGTACAAGGATCAGGATGGACATTAAATAGAATTGATGGTTTACAGCTAGCAATTAACAAATATATTCCACTAAGAGGATCATCTTACATTGAATTACCAGATAAATTAAAAATAGGAAAACATGTGTTAATCTGAAAAATAATGATCAAAAGCGTTTTCTTTGGTATATAAAACCCGCTTTGTATCCTTCAGATAAAAATGCTCAAACAGTAACAAAATATAAAAATGTTGGTCTTGATCATGATAAAAAACGTGAAAATACTGAATTTCCTGAACTAGTTGATCATATTACAAAAACTGAAATTTAATTAATGTATCTATCAATGGTTATTCATTTGATTAACGATTTTTTAGTATTGCATTGAAATTAATCTACTTACTAAAGTATTTAGTAAATATTCTACTTAATGAATAAAGTAGTTAAATAATGGATGTTTCGGGTAATTAGATCATTATTTTTAGAAAATTAAAAAAAATTGTGATTGTTAACATGCATTTTTTTTTACTTTCCATTAATATAGAGCTAGTGAGCCAACAGATACATTATTTAACTACACATTTTACCAGTTCTGGGCCACTAGGACAACATAAAACTAAATTTCGGAAATTATAAGTAAAACAACTAATTTTTTATAATTCATTATACTTCATCAACAAAAACGATTTTAAAATATTACCTAATTTCCTATCTTTTACAATAAAGCAACTAATTGCAATAACTAACTTTATTATTTCATTTACAAAGTGATTGTAAAACTTCAACATGTATTAGTAAACAGAAGTAAATTAATTTTGAGAAATCAAATTATAAACATAAGTAAATTAATTAAAATTAACTAGTTAAAACAAATCTACATCATTTAAAAAATCAAATTGTGTATATTAGTAAACCAATTAAAATGTATCAGCCAACACTATATTCTAAATTTTACATTACGAATTCTAAGTAATGAAATTCATTGTTTCTATTTTTATGCTTTTTCTCTCCTTTGTATTTCAATTTGATTTGTCCTTTAATGATTTCAAAATCAATTTTGAAAATTTATTTCTCGACAAAATTGTCCTCCGAATCTAGTATATAAATATTCAGAGTTAATAATATAATATAAAACATTTACCTAAGAGCTCATTTTCTTTTTTAATTTCTTTAAAAATACTTATATTGTTGAGCAGCTTGACGAAAGCAGTTTCCATTTAAATAGAAAAAGTTTTTTTCAGTTTTACAAAAATTAATTCGTAGTTTGTATTGAACAGATTTTTAAAGAATTGTAGTTTTGAACTTGATTGCCCTATTTGTTTAAGTAATGAAAATAATAATCAATTTGTTAAAACAATATCCAATCTTATTTTTCATAAAGAATGTATTGTTAAATGGTTGAAGGAAAAAGGAAATTGTCAATTTTGAAGAACTATTATTAAAAATAATGTACCACAAAAAATTGAAAGCATTGATATTTATGCTATGATATTTATGGTCAAGATGAAATAGTATATTATTGTGAACCAGCATTATATAAAGATTCTGATTAATTAAAAATTGAAATTGTAAATATTAACTCTTTCACAAATCTAATAAATTTTGTATAAATGAATGCAGCATGTTCAATAAGAGTCTTCTGTGACATTTAAATTTTGTAAATTTTGTAATTCTGAGATATCAATTGATCATATAGAAAGATGGTTAGAGAACTATATGTAGGCCGTGTATAAATAAATATCATGTAAAAATTACACTTAAAATCAAATTCCATCTGTATATGGAATAGTGTAGCTAAACATTATTTCTAGGAACGTTTATGATTAAATCCAAGTGAAGAACATTAAAAAATAATATCAACAAAAATAATGAAGTAAAATCTACATCTACAATGAATAAAGAGGAAGTTGTAACTGAAGAAACATCTATGTCTACAAAGAAATGTAAAAATTTTCAAGAAATTAAAGATTTGTTTTTACATAAGTCCTTCACATAAAAACAAACGTTATAATAAATGTAAGAAGTGTACTTTAGATTATATTAAGAACAAGAAAGCTTTAACTTAATGATTAATTATTTATTAAATAATAATCATTTTTGATTAATTAAATATATTATCAATACTAATTGATTCTTAAACAAAATAGTAATCTAATTGTTTGTTATCCTAAATAATAACCTAATCGATTCTAATGTGAAAATTAAATTAATTCTTTTAAAATACTAATTGTTTAAACCGAATTACTTGTTACACAAAATTATAAAATAAGAGTCTTTTTTGTTTAATTATCTATTAAATAATTATCCTTTTCCATCAGTTAAATAATTATCATTTTGTTACAAAAACATTTTTTACAAATCTAATTTTGTTTTGGTAATAATGATAGAGCATAATGGATACATACATTCCTTATCAACTACAATAATTTACTGTAGCCATTCATCACAAATTTTGTAAAGCGAAAAATTTATGAGGATATTCAAAAGTATGTAAATCTGATTTAATTACATTTATTATTAGAAATAGTTGAATAATCCCTACAAATTATGTGATGTATGTGAAAATCATACAAATATTGTTAGAATTTATACACATCAAGTAAGTGAAAGTCATACAAATATTGTTAAAAATTATTCACTTTAATTAAGGGAAAATCATACATATATTGTTAGAAATTATTCACCTGAAGTTAGTGATAATTTTTGGTAACAGTTACCAAATATTATTAGAATATATACACCTGAACTAAGCGAAAATCATACAAATATTGTTAAAAATTATACACCAAAAGTAAGTGAAAAACATACCAATACTGTTAGTAATTATACATCTGATGTAAGTAGTACTTTACTGAAAAAGTTACCATATTATAATACTGATGATGTTTTCCTAACTAAAGAACATAAACCATTAAAAAGAATATTTCCATTTTCTACACAATATATAATAAAACCAAAACTGAGTGATAGAAATACAATTAAATATTACTTAGTTGAAAAAGCATTTGGAAACAAATAAACTACAAATTTTGAAAATAGTTTAGATATACTTGATCCTAATAATTTCTTAAATGCAAGAAAAACCAAAGTTTTTAAAATTGTTTAGACTATTTGGAAGTACATCATGGTTTAAAAATAAATTCTAAATTATATTTTGAATATAAACTAGGAATAAATGAAATAATGTGCAAGTTCAAGACTTTGGAGAATAAACACAAACCTATACTATTATTACAGAACAACACTTAAGTAAAAATTTTAAATAACGTAAAAGAATTATGTTCGAAATAATTTTTAATTTTCAATCACAAGGATTGGAATGGTCATTTAATAGAAGTATTGCTTTGCAACTTGCAAGTAATAAATATTTCCAGTAAAAGGATCATCTTACATTGAAATATGTAAAGAAATAAAAAACAAAAAAGCTTGTTTTAATATAAAAAGTATAGATGAAAAATGTTTTCTATAGTCTGTAAAAGCCGCTTTGTTTCCTGTAGATGAACATTATGAAAGAATAAGAAAATATGAAATTGTTGGTCTTGATGTTGATAAAAAACTTGAAAATATCGAAATTCCTAAATAAGTTAATCATATTCCAAAATGCAACAATATCATTAATGTTTCTATTAATCAGGTTTCCGGCCATCATAGGCTGTTGCATGAAGCGACTGTTATTTTGATTAGTCAATAATATATTTCAGCTATCAGACGTCCTTTAGAATTATTATTGGCAAACCTAGATTTCAGCTAGTAGCTAGCCGTTCTCAATGCACTATCCTTTTTTGGTCAATGAATGTAATGCATATTGGTCTGGCTTTGTACACTGTTCATTGAATATTATTAATATTTATTCATCTGATAATGAGAAATATCAAGTGTATCCATTAAAAATAAAAAGTATAAAATAGGAAAAACAAGTAAATCTACTTTATTTCAAGAAAGATTATAATTGACACTATTGTTCCATAAAATCTTATCTACACTTGTATCAAGCCAAATTACCAAAGATGAAAAAGTAAAATTTATTTGTGATTCATGTTTACTACATTTGAATAGTTAAGATAAAGTAGATTATCATACACCAAATTGTTTAACTTAAAAACCATTAAAAGTTGATATGCCAAGTGAAGGTAAATGCAATATTTTAAAAATGATCAATATACACAAAAAATTCCTTTTTTTTATTTATGCTGATCAATCAATTCAAAAGTATTAAAGAGTATTTTTTTCTAGAATTATTAAACTTAGTAATTAGAAAATGGTGTTTATCCATATGATTATATGGATCCTTGGAAAAATTCAAAGAAACACAATTGCGAACAAAGGAAAAATTTTACAATAAATTAAATGATTGTAATATTGTGAACATGCAAAATTAGTTTTGCATACATTCAATAGAAAAAACTTGGTGAATATCATGATTTGTGTCCTACAACTGATGCACTACTATTAACTTACATATTTGAAAATTTTAGAAAAGCATCTACAAACATATAATCCTGATCCTTCTTGGTATTTTACAATGCCCAGTTTATTTTGGGATACTATGTAAAAAATGCTGAACATCATCTTGAATTATTATGATTATGATATACTTTTAATGGTTGAAAAAGGAATAAGAGGAGTACACCACAAACTTGTAAAAGATATGTAAATGCCAATTATAAATATTTAAAATATTATAATAATAAGGAAATAACTAATTATAAAACCTATCTAGATGCAAATGGTTTCGCTATGAACCAATATTTACCGTATGGTGGATTTTAATAAGATGACCCAAATAATTTCAATTTTACAAAAATAAGTGACATTTCAAACAATTGTGAAAATGGTTATGTATTTAAAATAGATTTAGAATATTCAAAAAATCCATGATTTAGCTAAAGATTTAACATTAGCTCCTGAATCAAAACTTGTTCCAGGTACAAATGAAAGTAAATTAGTAACTACTTAAGACAACAAACATAATTATGTAGGGTACTATAGAAATCTTAAACAATATTTATGTCTATCAATGTAACTTACAAAAATACATAGAGTTTTAAAGTTTAAACAAACTAATTGATAAAGAAATATACAGAATTAAACTAACAGTTAAGAATTAAAGCTACAAATCGTTTTGAAAAAGATATCTATAAATTAATGAATAATTCTGTAATTGGAAATGACGATGGAAAATATAAGAAATAGACAAGAGATAAAATCGGTTTAAAATAGTTCAGAATGTGATAAAGTGGTAGGTAAAACAAACCTTAAATGTAGAACTCTATTTAATGAGAATCTTGCTGCTATTCATATGTGTAAAACAAAAATTACATTTGATACACCTATTTATGTTAAATTAAGTATACTTGATATATCTAAAGAATTAATGTATCATTTTCACTGCATAGGTATGAAATCTAAATATGGAGAAAATATTGAATTATGTTGTAAACATACAGATTGTTAAATTTACAATATTAAAACCTAAGATTTCTATGAAGATATAAAATCAGTGTTTGATTATTTGATAAAAGTATTTAGCCAATAGGTAATTTATATAATATGCCAGAAGTAAACAAAAAAGTTGTTGGTAAAATGAAAGTAGAATGTAGTGAAAAGGCAAATTATTAATTTGCTGATTTAAGAGCAAAAATGTATGCTTATGAAGTTGGTGACAACGTAAAAAAAGTCTAAAAGAATTAAGAAATGTGTTATTGGAAACAAAAAAAATTTAGAACAATACAAAGATTAATTGTTTAACACTATAGAGCAGTACAGAAAAAGTAATTTAATTAAAAGTGGAAAACATGAAATATATACATTTCAAGTAAAGCATTATATCCTCATGATAATGAAAAATATGTATTGGAAAATAAAATAGATACATTTCGAAATAGTGATATTAAATTATTAAAAATATAATAAAATTATTTCTGTAAAAAATGTATGAAATTATTTCTGTATAAAATTAATAAAAAAATTTATATAAAATTGTTCCATATGAATGGAAACTATGTACAAAGATCAAACAAAATGCCAAGGGTTTTATATATAGGAATCTACAAACATTAAATGAAGTAAACAATGAAATAATTACAAGATGATAGATTTAAAATGAAAAAGGAACATATTAAAGTAAAACTTGAAATTTTAAGCTAAAAGACAAAATAATTAAAACAAAAGATGTTCAATACTAAAAATTGATGGAAATATTTGCTATTTATTTAAAGTGAACCAGCTGTTAAACAAAATAGTAAAATATTTATTTTCAAAACTAATTATTTAAAAAACTAATTGATTGTTAAAGTATATAGTAAACGAATTATTTTAAGACACTTATTGTTTAATGAAAATACATTGTTAAAACTAATATTAATTTAATTGATATTTAAACTAAATACTGAAGTAATAGATTGTTTAACTAAATAGTTAAAAAAATTCTTTTGAAAACATATTGTTTAAAAACTAAGTTATTGTTGAAGTAAATAGTAAAATACTTCTTTATTAATTTAATTTAACTTTATTTAGCCAACTGTTGTTTATATTATCAAAACCTACCAACTTAATATATAATTGATTACCTTTCTTTCTTGAAACTTTTCAACTAATAATACATCTGGATATTTTGTTTTCTGTAATTTTTGTTCATACAAATTTCTTTTTATATCTTCTAATTTCTATGTAATTGGATTACAGTAAGTAAGATCTTCAATTTGAAATATTTTTGTTGATGAATTAGCTGTATATCCATTTTCAAAATCGTCTTTTTTGTTGTAGAATGTTTAGTATTATTGTATTCATCAATTATACATTTATTTAAATTGAACCATTTATAATTTCCATGCAAAGAAAATTTCTTAGAAATTTTTTCTTTAAGTATTCTGTTAAATCTTTCAACAACAGATGCTTTTAATTCTGAAAGAGTAGAATATGGATTAAAGTTATATTTATACATTGATTCGTTAAATTATTTGCTATAGAATTCTTTACCATCATCTGTTAGTTAATTGTTTTGCTGTCTAAGTATTGAAATTTTAGAAAACATCAACTATATTAATAGCTTTTTTATCTTTAGTAGGAACAGCAAGTGCTAATTTTGAAAAATTCGATGGTAAAAATATTTGTAACCTTTGTTAATTTTTGAAATCCCTTTTAAATTATCTGAATGAATTTCAACTAAATCAGCTTGTCAAAGGTCATCTATATCAAAACAAACAACGTTTCTTGTATGAACTTCTTTCTAATAAGTTTATACAATTCATTAATTATATTTTCACGAATATTATTTAAAACATTAACATCTACAAAAACATTTTGATAAATTTACTCTCTTTTTGATTTACAAATTGTACATAAACCTTAAATTTTTTAGTCTTGCATTTTTAGTTGTTATTGTATGTGGAGTATGTGTTACAGTATACTTTTTACACTTTAAACAAAACATAAGATCTTCTTTAAGTACTAAATGTGAATTGTGATTATTCATTTATATTGATAAAAAAATTTATTTGACTTCAAATTATTTCACCACATGCAGTATTTACATCTACACCAACAAATTTATAAAATTTGATTTGTGTAACAGTATTGACTCATTATTATTATAAATTATTTTATATAGCTTATCAACTACACTTACCGTGATATCAAAACCATCTAAGTTTAAATCTGTATTTACTTTTTTACCAACAATAAGAATTCTTTTAAGTATGATATCATATTCTAAACTACATTTTCGTTCACCACCTGTTATAAAGGTAAATTAAAATATTTATTTAATATATATTTTGCCTTTTGGATTACTTAACTAAATATGGTGTCTTTCAGAAATAATCGGAAAAATCTTTTTCTATTTCCATTTTTGTAAAGAAATTATTAAATTTTTTAAAATTGCTTATGTGTACTGTACCGTAACTACATTTAATAGTTAACTAATAAAATAATATTTATTAAGTACATCTTTTGCATCAATTGGCCCATGTAATTTAGCAAGAGTTCCATTTTTAAAACCAATATAACATTTAGTTATTTTGAAAATACCATCAATTTTGTTTTTAATCAACTAAGTATAAAATATAATTAAAATAATAATTCACACAAAGCAATTTTAAAACAAATGAACGTAAGATTACCATATATTAATCCATCAAAATATTCTATTCCTTCTGTATTTTAATATACTTAATTCTTTTCTAAATAATTATGTAATTGTTTTTCTATATTACCACCAAATGAATCAAAAACAACTTTCTTAGCAGTATATTTATAATAACAAATTCAATTAGCAACGGGATTATGAGATGTACCTAAACTTATTACACTACATTCAATTGTTAATGGTTTATTTGCAAATTCATCAATCATGTAGACACCATGAAATTTAATTAATTATTTTTATATAACAATTACGTAATGTGTTACGATATTTATCAATTACGTTCTGAAATTTTTTTTTGTTTTCTGTGTTCCATTACCAACAGCTTTCTTTTCCGTTTCTAATTTATGTAGTTTTTGTTCTTCTAATTCTTTATCATTTTCCGTTTTGTTTAATACTGAATTTGCAATTGCTGCAAATCCTCGTGCTAGTGAACCAGTAGTTCTAAATATAGTTTTATACCGAATAACAATGGAAGAAATCCACCCTCATGTTGTGTTAATCCTTTACCAACTTTCTTTTCTGTTAATTTGTCAATAATTTTTTTTACAAAAGGAATGGCTAATGCAATAAGTATATTTTCCACCATCTTTCTTTCCTTTTTTTGTACATGTGCAAACATCTTTCAATTGTACATTACTTAACTTCAATTCAACTGACTTTGTTTAACTTTAACACCAGGTTGTAAAGTATAATCAATGGGAAAGTTATTCATTTATATAGTTATAAATATGAAAAATGTACAAAAAGATTTTTTTATATAGTTAAATATGTTAGAAGATTTTTATATTTTAAAAATTGATGAAGATATTTAGAAAGTTAAATTTTTTTAAAGATATTTGTAATTCCATACCATTTTCATAAATATAAACATTAATTGCCATACCTAATTCTCGTTTACCATACATTACTCCTCTAACAGCTGTTGGTGGAACTTTTTCACAAAATGAAGCATCATTTGATATATTCGTTTTTTTGCAGTTAACTGAATTTTTTTATCAGCTAAATACAATTTTCCAGATCTTTATTATCTCTGTAAGCAATATCATGATTTTTACAAGCTCCATCTAAAGGATTTATTCTTTTATCACCTTTAGCTAATCATTCCTCTAATTTTGTAGCTGTACCAAAACGATTATAATTTGGAAGCAGCTTTTCTAGTGGCAATTTGTTAATTAAGTATTTACTAATCCTTTTCCATTTTTATCACTTTTGTAAATGTATGTGGAACATTATTTAATAATCTAATTCAATATGAAATTCCTTTAGGATGATCAATTATAAAATCACTAAATTTATTTGTAAACATTGTTCAATACTAACTTTTTATTACAATAGTTTCTATTTTTAGGTGGTTCTTCACCATGAATTACCCTTAATCTATCAATTAAATATCATTAAACCAAACATACTGAATTGCTTTAACAATATACTTTTTAACTAAGCCATCAGCAATGTTTTCAGGAGAATTAATATCTAAAGAATCTATTGTCGCTCTTCTTAAGATGAAAAATAGTCCTCAAAAGTGTTTTATTAAATATTTATTTTTATTAACTCTACTTCATCTTTTTTGTCTGTTTGGATTATTATCAGAATATAATGCTCCTGAATTTACTAATATATCTGCATACTTTCATAAATACTCACCATCAATCATTTCATTTAAATCTTCTATAGTAATATATTTATCAGTTAAAAGTCTCATTTATCCATGTGTACCTCGATATGTTTTTACCGTTAGTTAATCACCATTGAATTCTAAAGGTAAATTACCAAAACATTAAAATAAACTAACAGGTTTTAAACCAAATACTTTATCTTCACTATGAGTTATCTACTTTAAAATTCTTTCACTAACATTTATCTATGTAGTTTCATTTACCTTTTTACTTTCTTTTTCTTATTGATATTTATTAAACAAATCTGTAATTTTTTCACTAAATGTATAAACATATTTTCTCAGAATATCATGAGCACAATCCTGTTAATTATTATTTGGTGATAAATCACGAAAATCTTCGATATGAAGATAATAAGGAATCATTGGTTTACAACTTCTTTATTTTTAAATGCTTTTAAAACATTATCACCTAAACCTTCAATACATTGTTTACTTCTTGATTAGCATCAATAACAGGTTGATCCTTTTTATATTTTTCATATTCAGTTCTTGGTTGATTTTTCGAAAGCTAAAATTGTTCTCTTAGTTCTTCAAATTTCTGTCTATTTTGTTTAACCTGCTCAACAACTCTTTCATCATACTTTGCAAACATTTATTAATGAAGAAAAAACATTATGTTTATGTTAATAGTTACTGTTTAACATTTATATCTAAGTTTATATTTAGGTTTACATTTATGTTAATGTTTCATGATAGAGTTAAAGTTTATGATTAATGTCAAATTTAATGTTGAAGTTAATGTTAATCTTAAATTACATGTTAATGTTAATGTTAAAGTTAATATTAATGTTAAAGGTGATATTTAAACTACTCTGTTTAATGTTTATATTGTTAATAAATGTTATATTTTATTTTTAAACTAACTTTAATTTTGATATTCTAGACATCAACCGTTAAAAAACCAAATTTATCATTCTGACATTTACTGCCCTATTCGTTAAAATTGCACAACTTTAATTCTCTACCAACAAACTCATGATAAATATGGTTTGAAGTTCTTTTATCTTGTTTAAAAATATAAAAAAATTTAACTTGTATCTAAGTAAGTGTGTTGGTATTTTTTATAAGATTCAGCTACGCAGAAGCAATCTATATTTTTGTGTCTACCTCTACTAAAATAATTTCTAATAATATTTTGATTTCAAATTCAATAACTGAATTTTCTTTGGACTCATTAATGGAATAATTTCTTCGTTATTTTCAAGACACTAACAATGTTTTCTTTAATTTTATTTTCAATTGTTATAAGTCGTTCTATAAATTCTTAATATTTTGGTTGTCCTAAGCACTATGAATAAACATAGAAATGTTAAATTTTATCCCTATTTAACCAACCTGTACCTAAAATATAATTATGAATCATTAACGTTGTTTTACCACAACCACTTCGTCGAATTATTGCACATATTGTAGAACTTGGCACAAGTTTACCATGTTTGTCTCTTAAATTATTTTCTTGAATTCTTACTTAATGTTCCCATGTGTTTCATTCATTTATTAATAATTTTTTTATTAATAACTTTTCTCATTTATTATTAATTTTTTCATTTATAAATACTTCCTCTTATTAATAATACTTTCACTTATTAAAAATTTTTATTTTTTAATAATTTTGCAGTTGAAAATCAGTAGGTTATTTCATGTTAGTGACATATGTTCCATATTTAGAAAATGATTAATGTTCCAATACACGATAATTATACTAATGTGTCATTAGTTGGTTTTTATGCAACTTTTTTAACCACAAATGTTACAACAAAAATAATTAACTTTATTGTGATGGAGAAACAATAGAAATATCCCATATCATTTTACATCACTTTCAATAACAATCCTTTTGGAAATTTCATATGCTTTAATGTGTATATTAGTTTTCTCAAAATTTATACATTTTTCTAACTATCCAGACTAGATTCTTCTAAAGGAATTTCTATTGTTTCTCCATCACAATGAAGTTTATTACTTTTGTTGTAATACCTGGTGATAATAAAGTTGAATAAAAACCAACTAATCAAACATTAGTATAATCACCATGAATTGGAACTGTTAATCGTTTTTTAAGTACAGTCGATTTATCACTAAGTTGAAATAATGTACTCATTTACTTCTGAAAAAACTATTAATAAATGAAAAGACATTAATAAATGAAGTAATTACTAATAAACAAAAATAAAATTATTAATAAGTGAAAAAATTATTAATAAAATAAATTATTACTAACTGAAAAAATAATTAATAAATGAAAATATTAATACATGAATAATATAAATTGGGAACCTAACGTCAAAATTCCTGGAAACATTTTAAAAAACTTCTACTGCATTCTACAAGATGTGCAATGACTGGAACAAGTGGTTGTGGGAAAATAACATTTATGATTGATAATTAAGTTTTAGCTACAGTATGGTTGAACTGAAACATAATTAAACATTTCTAAGTTTTTCAAAAAGTGTAGAAAACCCAAAATATCCAGAATTTATAAAACAATGTAAAAAATTGAAGATAAATTTAATTTAAATTTTTTTAGTTTTATTGAAAATAATGAAGAAATTATTTCCTTGTGAAGAAATTTTAGTGGTTGTAATTTATGACCTTATTCTAGAAAATCAAGATATTGTTAGAAATTACTTTAATAGAGTTAGCCACAAAGGTATAGATTGATTTTAGTTAGCTGAATCTTATAAAAAATACCAAAACACTTACTTAGAGACATTTAGTTATTTTCATTTTTAGGGAAGATGACACAAATTTAAATCATATCTACCATCACTCTGTTGGTGGAGATTGAAAGTTTGGTAATTTCAAAGAATTGTGTAGTAAATGTTGGGATGAGGAAATTCGTTTTTTTAACAATAGACATGTCTGGAAAACCAAATAGAGGTAAGTTTGGAAATAAGATACAACATTTTTATCAATAAGAATACTAAAGAATCTTTATTAAATCTTTATTTCATTTAAAATATATAAATGAATAATTTTAGAATTATTATACTTTGCTAAATTGTGGTAAAACTAAACCAAAGTCAATTAAATTAAAGTAAAATAATGAACTATTAACTGAAATTGAACCGTTTTTAACAGATGAAAAAAAGAAGAAAGAAAAGAAAGTTAGTGGAAATTTATTGTTACATTAGCTATTACTGTTGTAAAAAATTATTCACTCTTTAACAAAAAAGAGAGATGGTAAAAGATTAACAAACATAAAGGTGGACTTCTTCGATTATTATTACCTGCATTACCATATTTAGCAACAATTGATTCATTAGCTGGAGGATCTGCAGCAATTGCAACTGCAGTATCAAACAAAAAGAAGAATTATGAAGAATTAAAAGACTAAAAAAGGCAACTTGAAAATGGACAAAAATTATGGTAGTGGAATAAAGAAAATAAAAAGTAATTAAAAAAGTAATTGATAAATATCCTAATGCATTAAGTAATTTTGATATAGAAAATCTTACAAAACAATTAAAAATTAAATATTTTCTTTGTGTATAAATGATTGATGAATTAATAATAAACCATAAAAAATTGAATGTGGTATCACAAATCTAGATACATCTGATAACCATGGTAGTCATTGGATTTGTTATTATAAAAATAATGATAAAAAATTTCTTTTTGATTGTATTGGGGGTAAATTTCAAAACAATTACTTAACTATTTAGGAAAAAATGAACTATTTTACAATACATAAAGAATTCAAATTTTGATGAAGTAATATGTGGTCATTTATGTTTTTGGTTTTAAAATTGCTTTGTGAGAATTATGATTTTAACGACATTTTAGATTTAATAAACGGACATTTTTGGAAATAAGAGACAGTTAAGTAAACAAACGGAACAAGTACTTAACAACCATACATTCAATTTAGAAAAAATAGAAAAATTGATAATATTACCAAACAACATCAATAATCAATAGATCCAAAGATAACTAATGCTATTAAACTATTTTAAAAAGAATGTAATGCTATTCTTAACATTTCTAAAGGTTCTATTGGTTTTAAAAATAGAAGACTTTCGAATGTAAATGATCCAGTTCATGAAAAATACGCAGTCAACAAATACTTTTTTGATAATGAACTATTAAATGTTGTTACAAAACCAGAATACATAAGGCTTTTAACACAATTTCATAATTTCTTTACAAAGAAGGAAATAGAAAATTGTTTTTCAGATTATTTCTCAAAACCAGATTCAACACCATTCTTAGAACAGTTTCGTAATCTTATAGAAAAAATATAAGGTAATTGAAATTTGTAGATGGTGAATGTTTAAATAATATTCGTGAAAATATAATTAATGAATTACATAAACCAATTAGAAAGAATGTTGAAGGAGGAAATGTTGTTTCTTTTGACATAGAATATTTATGGCTAACTGATCTAGTTCAAATGGAATGAGGTCATTTAAAAGGAATTTCGAAAATAAATAAACATCATAGATATTTATTGACAGTAGTTGATGTTTCTTAAAATTCGTGTTTGCTGTTCTTATTAAAGATAAGAAAGCTAAAAATATAGTTGATGCTTTTCAAAAAATTTAATAGTTGGAAAGCCAACTAATTTACAAACAGATAATGGTAAAGTGTTCTATAACAAAGGATTTAAAAATTTAATCAAGAAATATAACATTAATCATAATTCAACTTTTTCATAATTAAAAGTTTCTGTTGTTGATAGATTTAATGGAACACTTAAAGAAAAAAATGTGGATGAAAATTACTTTACATGGAACTTCTAAAAGATTAAAATCAGTTAAAATTTATTTGATGAGTACAATGACACAAAACAATCGACAATAAAAATGAAACCAATAGATGTGAATGAAAAAATTTAAAATAAGTGACATTAAAATATAATGAAAATGCTAAATTTAAAAAGATGATAAAGTTATAATTAGTAAACTTAAAGGTCTTTTTGAAAATGGACATACCGCTAACAAGTCAACAGAAATATTTTAAATTCATGGTGTTATTTATTCTAATCCAATTATATATAGATTAAAAGATTTAAAGGAAATTTTTATGAACAAGAACTACAGAAAACAGAATATCTAAACGTATGCTTAGTTGAAACAGTCTTAAGAAAGAAAGGTAATCAAGTTAATGTTAAATGGTTAGGTTTCGATAATTCACACAACAGTTGGAAAAATAAAGAGAATTTTATAAAGTATTATTTTACTATTTAGTTTAACAAGAAATTAGTTTTTCATCAGTCACTTTTTAGAAGAATTAGTTAATTAATTAGCTTAGCGATCAATTAGTTTACTATTTAGTTTAACAATCAATTAGTTTTGCCATTTAGTTTAATAATCAACTACTTTTCAAACAATTAGATATTGAAAATAATTAGTTTACTATTTAGTCTAACAATCAGTATTTAAATAATTATGAATTATTTCCATCAAATTTTGATTTTGAACATATTTTGATTTAATTATTTCATCTTTTACAGTAATTCCTTAAACTTTTACTTTATACTTTCATATTAATTCTATCATCTTATATTTTAATTATTTCATTGTTTACTTTATTCAGTGCTTGTAGTTTTTATGTACAAAAATCTTTGTGATTTCTTTGATCTTTGTAAAAAAGTTTTGATTTATATTGAAAAATTTTATATTATTTTTATATGGATATAATTTTTTAATTTTATATAGAAATAATTTCATGATATTTTTAATACCTTAATATATTACTATATGGAAATGTATCTATTTTATTTTCCAATACATATCTTTTATTATCATGAGGACTTAGTCCTTTTTTGTTTACTTGAATTTTATAAATTTCATGTTTTTCACTTTCAATTAAATTAATTTTTCTGTATTGTTCTATATTGTGAAACAAACAACGTTTGTGTTCTTCTAAACATATTTTGTTTTTAACAACACATTTCTTGATTCTTTTACACTTTTTCTATATTGTCACCAAATTTATAAGCATAGATTTTCGCTCTTAAACCACAAAATTCCTCAATTACTTTTCCACTACATTCATCTTTCATTTTACCAACAACAATTTTGTTTAGTTTTGGAATACTATATATATTATCTGTTGGATAAACACTTGTATCACAATAATCAATCATTGATTTATAACTTCATAGAAACCTTGAGTTATAATATAGATAATATAACTGTCTGTATCTTGATAACATAATTCAATATTTACTCCATATTTAGGTTTCATAATTCTATAGCGAAAATCATACATCAATTCTTTAAATATATCAAGTATACTTAATCCAACACAAATAGCTTTATCAAATGTAATTTTAGTTTTATACATATGAATATCATGAAGATTTTCATTAAATATAGTTCTACATTTAAAGTTTGGTTTAGTTACAACTTTATCAAATACTTTACTGTATGAAACTAATATCTTGTCTATTTCTTATATTCTCCATTGTTTTTCAAATAGATAATTTTTTATTAATGGGGTGTAAAGTTAGTTCGCCTCCACATGGTGCACCCTGGGTAACGCTAAATGAACTAAGACAACTGGCAGCAGACCGAAGAATTCCTACCCCACATCACAGTGAAACAGAATGACAGACAAAACTCTATGCAAGATACATACGACTGTTCTTTTAGTGAACTCTGACAAAGGTTCTCGGAACATGCATCCAAATCTGCCATTTCAACATTGAGGGCATGTGCAGAGCAAAATGTAAAGTATTACAGAGAATTTTACACAATAACGACATTGACCTGGTAGCCATACAGGAAACTCATGCTGAAAATAGAGCCCAACTTGAAGCTAGAAGAGGGATACTGGGATATGATCTACTTAGAGCCATGTATGACAGACACTATGGCGTTGCGACATATGTGTGTGGGGACATAGAGGATGCCTTTCTAGTTGAAGCCTCCATTGCAAATGATATCCATAAAGTTGTCATCAAAATAGGAGAAGTTACAGTAACTAACATCTACAAACCTCCTGCTACTACTTGGCTGGCTAAAGTGATAAAGATCCACCCACACCCAAGCGCATATGTTGGGGACTATAATAGTCACCACAAAATGTGGAAATACAGTACGAATGATAGCAATGGAGACATGCTGGTCAAATGGTCTGAGGAACAAAATACATATCTGTTCTTTGATGCCAAGGACCGAGGGACATTCAGATCAGCTGCATGGAACTGTGACTATAACCCAGATCTGTGCTTTGTTTTGGAGGAATACAAACGATAAACCACTGACAGCCTCCAGAAGGGTCCTGAGGGACTTCCCTCATAGCCAGCACCGCCCTGTGCTTGTTAATATCGGTATATCCATCCCGATAATAAGGTCTTACCCTCGACCAAGGTGGAATTTTACAAAAGCTGACTGGGCAACATTCTCTGAACAACTTGATTATACCTTGAGGTGGATCCCTACAACCAGCAAGGGCTGTGAGAGGTTTGTAGGAACGGTCATTTGCTTTGTGAAAACAGCGATCCCAAGAGGGTACCGCAAAAAATACATTCCCGGTTGGACTGGGATATGCGGAATTCCTCAAGAATGGGGACTGGGAAATAGTAGATGAACTGTTACATAACATCGACTTTACTAGACAGAAAAATGAGAGAATACTGTTGACAATCTAGACTTTTCAAAGTCAAGCCAACAAGCCTGATCCCTACTGCATAAACCAGGAGGCGCAAATCCACCTGAACATAGAAAGGACGAAATATCTCCCTACGAGGTCGCATCACACATAGTTTCAGCGTCTAGAGCCCCACGAGATAGAAAGCATACAACAAAAATGAAGAAGGACTTAAAAACATTAAAAAGCACCCATGTAATGTACTCAGAATATTCACCAGATATTCGTATCGAGGAGGTTGCCAATGCCCTGAAGAAGGGTAGACCAGGCAAAGCTTGGGGTTTCAATGGAATCCACCCTGAGTTCCTCATACATGTCAGTGCCTACACAAAACAATGGCTGGCTAAGTTCTTTATGGACATTCTCCAAGTGGGTAATATTCCTCAAGCAAAGATCATCGCAGTCCTGAAACCTGGTAAATCAGGCGATAGCCCAGAGAGTTACTGCCCCATTGCCCTTCTCAGTATCGTCTACAAATTAATAGAAAGACTGCTCCTCAACAGAATAGACCAAACTATACTCAAAAAATCCCCATCGAACAAGCAGGATTCCGTCCCTATCACTGCTGTACAGATGAAGTCCTATCACTGACAACATATATAGAGGTGGGGTTGCAGAAGAAACATAAAGTAGCTGTAGCATTCATAGACCTAACAGCAGCCCATGACACAGTTTGGAAACAGGGACTCATGTACAAATTAATCTGTGCTGTCCGCTGCAAGTAGATAACCAACCTCATTGACGATATGTTGTCAAATAGAACCTTCCAAGTTATAATGGGAAATAAGAGAAGTCAACAGGTGAATCTCAATAACGGACTCCCACAAGGCTCTGTCCTTGCGCCCCTTCTTGCGCCCCCTCTACATCACTGACATGCCTGCAACTTGATTGTGCAAATTTGGTTATGCTGATGACGGGGCTTTGGCAACAGCCCACAGAAATATAGAAACTGCCGAAGATATCCTTACGAGTGACCTAGGGATCCTCAGTGAGTACTTTAGAAAATAGAGGCTACAGCCTAGTGATACAAAGACAGTAGTATCTGCCTTCCATTTGAACAACAAAATGGCCAACAGAGAACTACATGTATATCTAGATGGGAAAATGCTAAATCACAACAAACACCCAAAGTATCTTGGGGTTACCCTAGATAGGACACTAACATTCAAAGAACACCTGACGAAAACTGCAGCGAAACTTTAAACACATAACAACATATTGCAGAAGCTCTGTGGCACCAATTGGGGCTCCTCAGCACCTACCTTAAGAACATCCACTCTTGGCTTGGTGTATCCAGTGGCAGAATACTGTGCCCCAGTATGGCTCAACAGCAAACACACACACATCGTAGATAGCGAACTTAATCCAACAATGCGTATTATATCAGGCACAGTCAGGCCAACTCCTACAGTGTGGCTGAGTGTTCTCAGTAACATAGCCCCTCCTAACCTGCGCCAAGAACACGCTCTGGTTAGAGAATTTCAAAAAATCATGACTAACTCTCAATTACAAATCCATGAAGATACTCACGACATTCAAGGAAACCATCTGTGGTCTAGGCATCATCCACTAAAGACCGCACAGGCGCTGCACCAATCCAACTTTAAAATAAATGACCGATGGAAAGAGGAATGGGAGAGAAGAACAGCAGTAAACTGCCACAGTATGCCATGCACCTTTAGTAAATCAAAAGGATTTTACTGCCCTCGCAAAGTTTGGTCAACTCTTAATCGCATCAGAACCAACTGTGGGAGATGTGTCGACTCTTTACACAGATGGGGTAAACTTCCTTCGGCCGCTTGCGACAGTGGCTATGAGAGACAGATGGTGAAACACATATGTTCAAATATATATATTTCTTTAACCAATTAGTTTGTTTAAATTTTAAAACTTAATGTATTTTTGTAAGTTGCATTCCTAAAGATACATATTTTTTAAGGTTTTTATAATGTACTACATAATTATGTTTTATTATCTAAAGTTATTATAAATTTACTGTCATTTGTACCTGGAACAAGTTTTGATTCAGGTGCTAATGGTAAATATTTATGCAAATCATGTAATTCTTTGGGATAGTCTATATCTACTTCAAATATGTAACCATTTTCTCAAATTTTTGAAATTTCCTTTATTTTTGTGGGATTAAAAATCCCATTTAAATCCACCAAATCGTAAATATTAGTTCTTATCATAACCATATGAGTAATTTAAATCTACATATGTTATATAATTTGCTATTTCTTTGTTATTAAAATCTTTGAAATATTAATTATTTGCTTTTACATATCTTTTACAACATTAAGAAATGCCTCCTCTTATTCCTTTTCCAACTATTAGAAGAATATCATAATCATATAATATTACAAGTTGCGAGGTGCCGGGGCTAGCAGTGTGTTTAACACTAAATTCTAGAATCTACATATGCAAATGATGCTCTAAGCCCCTCCTATTCTAACTACGACTTTTGCTGTTGCACAAGGATTACAAAATATATGCGAACTGACTGTAATCAACCCTGCAAGTGGAGTAGAAAAGAGTTTGGCACCTGCAGTAATTTAAATTGATAAATAAGTTAAATAAAGGAAGGTTTCATTAACGTAGTGAGAAATGATGGGTTGCTCTACCGATTAACAGAGCCGACTACCCCTAGAGCACCCGTACAAGCCGAACACCGAACATTCCCGCCCCCACGACAGTGGCCGTGGTTAAACGTTCCAATCAGCAACTCAAAAACCGGCGGAAAATTCCACTCTATTGCCGGAGCACTACCATTCCACCAATGGAGATTCTTGGCGCCAATTTCTGCGCTGATTTTGCTACGTCACGGAGCTATGCCCTGAGCAAGCCAATCATAGTTACTATTTTGCAGAAAGCGCGGGAATTTTCCCGCCACAACTGCCTGGGTACACAAGTCATTCCCACGCCTCGCTGGTAGCCCGCCAGAAAGTGTTTTCGCTAAGTTTCTGCGAAGTAACGGAACCTCTAGCTCAGCCGCTACTTCAGACCCCTCCGGGCGTGTCTTTTGACAATGTCGGCGTCTGCAAAGCATTCACTCGATTTCCTCACACCCGTCGGCTTAACCCTCTCCAGATCAGAAGTGCCCGCCTGTCACCGGACCACCCGGGTGGCAAGAGATGCTGCGTGGGAAGTTCGCATGTGAAGGAATAGCAACTTTTCACCGCATGCAATTACAGAGGAAAATCGTAAGATAGAAATATGAGAGGGGGCTCATGCCACCTCTCGAAGTTGTTGTCCAGTAATTTTTAACATTGAATCCTAAGATCAACATGGTGCTGTAAAATACCAAGATGGATCTATGTTTTCTAAAATTATCAAAAGTGTCTCTTAGCAGTAGTACATACATCAGTTTTAGGATACTAATCATGATGTTCACCAAGGTTTTTTATATTGAATTTTGGATGTTTTTAATCTTCATCAGTTAGTTACAATCATTTAATTTATTGAAAAATTTTTCTTTTTGTAGTACTTGTGTTGCTTCTGATTGTTTCCAAGAATCCATATTATCATATGGATAAACATCTTTTCTAATTACTAAAGTAAATAATTCTGGAAAAAAATTCTTTTTAATTCTTTAAATTTGTAGAAAGGTTATTAACTCAAGAAGACATAAATCTAAATGTATCAACAAATCTCATTTTTAAATTTTTTGTATGTTTACCAAGTCTAATGTATTTATTTTCATATTTTGGTATTAGTTCTATTTCTTTATTATCACAACAAAGAAGTTTTACAAAAAGATGAGAATCATAACTACATAAATTAGGTAATTAAATAGGTACAATATCTGATTGTTGTAGTTTTAAATTACAATTATTTCACAATGAAGCAATGTATTTTCGAGTTAGATCATCATGATGACGAATCTTTTTTGTATTTTTGTATACTTACATTTAAACAATGTACAAACTTTAGAGTTATTATGTATTTTATGTTCTTCAAATGTAAGTGGTTTCATTTCTTCAATTTCAGAATAAATTTATCCAACTCCTTTAACTTCTTGTGTTATATATTCAATTAATTTTTTATGAAAATTTGAACTTCTATAAACAAAAGGATTTTTATGATTTCAGGATATATATTTTATGTAGTAACAAAATTAACTTGGTTCATGTTTTTGATATTTCATTGTGCATGGTTTTTCCGGATTTGCTTCACAATTGTCCATATTCAAAAGTAAGCATTCACAATCAGCATAAATAACAAATGGAACTTTTTGTGTATCTTGATAATTTTTAAAATATTCATGTTCTCCTTCAGTTGACAAATCAACTTTTAATGGTTTTTAAGTTAAACAATTTGGTGTATGATTATCTACTTTTTCTTTACTATTCAAATGTACTAAACATAAATGACAAAAAAATTACTTTTTCATCTTTTGTAATTTTTATGTAACAGTTGTGTGAATTATTATTTTTATTGAAATAAAGTAGATTTACATGATTTTCCTTTTTACATTTTTTATTTTTAATGGATACACTTGATATTTCTCATCATCAAATGAATAAACATTAATAATATTGATAATAACGTTCAAGAATTTGGACACCAAACACAAAACTATACTATTTTGACAGAAAAATACTTTAGTAAAAAATTTGAACGACCTAAAAGAGAAATTTTAACAAAAATATATAACTTTCAAGCACAAGGATCAGGATTGACATTAAATAGAATTATTGGCTTACAGCTACAAATTAACAAATATGTTCCACTTAGAGGATAATCTTATATCGACTTATCAGAAAAATTAAAAATAGGAAAGCAGGTGTCAATGTGAAAAATAATGATCAAAAGCGTTTTCTGTGGTCTATAAAACCAGCTTTGTATCCTACAGATAAAATTCTGAAAGAGTAACAAAATATAAAAATGTTGGTCTAGATCATGATAAAAAAACTTGAAAACATTGATTTTCCTGTAGTAGCTGATCATATTTGAAAAACTGATAATATAATTAATGTATCTATCAACATTTATTCATTTGATGATGGAGAATATCTAGTGGGTACAATAAAATTACGAAATGTAAGAAAGAGTAACATATAAATCTACTTTATTTCAAGAAAAATGGTAATTCAGACTATAGTAACTTAAAAAATTTATCTACATTTGTCTCAAGTCAAATCACCAAACATACTGAAACAAATTCATTTGTGATTTATTTATACTACATTTCAATAGTAAAGAAAAATTAGATAATTGCACTACAAAGTGTGTAACTAAAAAACCATTAAAAGTTGAAATGCCAAGTGAAGGAACATCTGTATATATTAAAAATTATCAATATACACAAAATGCTCCATTTGAAATTTATGCTGATTTTGATAAGTTTACTTTTAAAGATAGACAATTCTCAGCCAAATGCAGAAACGCCAAATACAATGTAATTTCAAAAACATGGACCAACTGGATTTTGCTACTACATCAAATACATGAATGGACATTACAAAGATCCTGTTGTTTATAGAGGACAAACGTGTCATAACAATTTATAGAACACATCAAGCAAAAAGATGAAGAATTTGGATGTATTGAACAAATGAATCCACTAACACATGAAGAATACAGAATATATAATAAATCTAAAGTCTGTACAATGTGTAAATACCATTATACAAAAAGTAATAAAAAGGTTCATCATCAAGATCATCTAACTGGTTAATACATTGCTCCATTGTGCAATAATTGTAATTTTAAACTACAACAACGTAATTTTATACCTATTTATTTACATAATTGATCTGGTTACGATTGATATCTTTTTGTAATAGAACTTGGTTATGATAAAGAAGAAATAGAACTAAAATCATGTAATGAAAATAAGTACCTTAGGTTTAGTAGATATACAAAATAATTAAAAAATGAAATTTATTGATACATTTAGATTTATGGTTTTGTCACTTGTCAAACTTTCATCAAATTTGAAGAAAGATCATTTAAATAATATTAAGATGTTTTCAAAACAGAATTATTCGATCTAGTAATTAGAAAAGGTCTTTATCCATATGATTACATGGATTCTTGGAAAAAATTTGAAGAAACACAATTACCACCAAAAGAGAGATTATGCCCTGAATTGAATGATTGTAACGTAAGTGATGAAGATTATGAACATAAAGAATTTGTTTGGGAAAAATTCAATGTGAAAGATCTTGCTGAATATCATGATTTGTATCTTAAAACTGATGTACTACTGTTAGCAGATGTATTTGCAAATTTTAGAAAAACTTGTATAATGGCGTATGGTCAAGATCCAGCTTGGAATTTTACAGCACCAGGTTTATCTTGGGTTTGTAATGTTAAAATCACTGAACTACAATTTGTAAAAGACATGTGGAAGAAAACAATAAATATTTAAAAGATTATGACGCTAAACAGATAACTAACTATCTAGCATGTTTAGATCAAATATATGTATAAGGTTATGCTATGTGCATTATTTACCATATGGCGAATTTCAATGGGATGAACCAAATAATATTTACTGTACAAAAATAAGTATAATGCCAAACAGTAGTCTGTTTCGATATATATTCAAGGTAGATCTAGAATATCCAAAAGAATTACATTATTTACATAAAGATTTACCATTAGCTTCTGAAGCAAAACTAGTTCCAGGAACAAGTGAAAGTAAATTAATAACTACTTTAGATAAAAAGCATAATTATGTATTTCATTATAGAAGTCTTAAACAATATCTATCTCTAGGAATGCAACTGACAAAAATTCATAAACTTTTAAAATTTAAAGAACCTGATTCGTTCAAGAAATTTATAAATCCAAACACAGAGTTAAGAACTAAAGCTAAAATGATTTTGATAAAGATTTCTATAAATTAATGAATAATTCTGTATTTCGTAAAACAATGGAGAATATAAGAAACAGACAAGATATAGGATTAGTTACAGATAGTAAAATGTCTGATAGACTTGTAGCTAAACCAAACTTTAAATGTAGATATATGTTTAATGAAAATCTTGTTGTTATCCATATGAATAAAACTAAAATTACATGTAATAAACCTATATATTTTGAAATGAGTAAACTTGATATGTCTAAAGAATTGATGTAAGATTTGCACTATAGAGTTATGAAACCTAAATATAGAGAAAATACTGAATTATGTTATCAGGATACAGCAAGTTATATTTACAACATTAAAACTGAAGACACGAAATCGGTGATTGATTAATTGATACAAATGATTATTCAACAAGTAATATATATGGTATTCCACAAGTAAACAAGAATGTTGTAGGAAAAATTAAACATGAATGTGATGGAAAAATAATGGAACAATTTTGTGTGTTAAGAGCAAAAATGAATGCTTATGAATATGATGACAACATAGAGAAAAAATCTAAAGGAGTTAAGAAATATATTGTTAAAAACAGAATAACTTTAGAAGATTAGAAAGTATGATGGTTTAATAATATGGAACAATAAAGAAAAATTAATTTATTTAGAAGTGATAAACATGAAATTTATACAATTCAAGTAAACTAAAAAATTTGCTTTAGAAAAAAGAATAGATACATTACCATGTGGTCATCACTCATTATTGAAAACCTAATTAAAATTATTATATATAAATGGATACGATTTTCAAGAAGCTCAATGACATTAGTATCTCGAAAGATATAAAAAAATAACAACAGCTTAATAATGATTTTACAGTTATTTTTAAAAAAAAGATATAATTAATTGATCATTGGGATTGGAAATAATTAGAAAAGGGCAAATGTAATTTAAATATAAACGAATGAATACAATTAAAAATGGAAATAAGGAATTTCATGACTTAGAATACACTGTGAGATTTTAAAAAAAAATATATTTCTCATTAATTTTATATTACATAAATGGACAGCATTAAACCACATTTAAGACAGTGCCATGAAAGTATGACTTAAAAAAGTATTGGACAGTCATATGTATGTAAAGAATGTTGGAAAGAATGTCAGCAAATTAAAGTTACTTGTGACATAGGTAGAACTGTGAATAAGTCTTGTCTCAAACAGTTTTTACAAACAAGAGATCATAATAATCTAATTGCTGCTAAAGCAGAAAGTGAGTAATTTTATATTTTTAATTTATTATTTACTATACATAATCATACAATAATAATATAATAATAATAATCTTTCATAAATATAATTAATTACATTCACCTATGGGAAATGCATGAGAAATTAGTAATTTTTTAGTATTATACTAAAATCATTCTGCTTAGTAAAGCACTTACAAAAGTTTATACCTAATGAGTGAAGTACTTAACTAATGAATGTGTTGCATAATTAGATCAATATTTATCGAAAATAACAAAAAATTGAGTGTTAATATGCAATTTTTTTACTTTCCATAAATGTAGAGCTTATGAGCCAAAACATACGCTGTTTAAAAACACATTTTTCCAGTTCTGGGTCACTAGGATGACATAAAAAATTCGGAATTTATAATCAGAACAACTTATTTTTTATAATAAATTACATTTCATAAACAAAAGCAATTTTATAATATTGCATAAATTCCTATCATTTACAATAAAACAACTAATTGCAATAACTAACTTATTTCTAACTTCATTATTTCATTTACAATGTGATTGTAAAATTATAAAATGTTTTAGTTAACAAATGTAAAATAATAAAAAAAATCACATTATGAGCATAAGTAAATTAATTAAAATGAGTTAGTTAACACAAATCTACATCATTTTCAAAAATCACATTGTGTACATTAGTAAATAAATTAAAATGTATCAGTAATCATAAGTAAATTATAAAAATTTTACAATGTGATTGTAAAATAATAAAATGTATTATTTAAACAAAAGTACATTATATTCAAAAGTTTACATTGTGAATTCTAAGCAATGAAAATCACTATTTCTATTTTTATGCTTCTCCTGTTCTTTGTATTTCAATTTCATCTGTCCTTCATTAATGATTTCAAAATCAATAAAATTAGAATATCTATTTGGAAAAACAACTTTAAAATCATTATTGAGCTGTAGACAAAGTTGTTCTCCATATCTAATATGTAAATATTCAGAGTTTGAAATATTATATACAACATTTGTCTGTAGCTCATTTCTTTTTTTAATTTCGTTAGAAATACTTATATTGTTGAGCTGGTTGATGAAACTAGTTTCCATTTATATAGAAGAAGTTTTTATCAGTTTTACAAAAATAAATTCGTAGTCTGTATACAACGCATTTTTAAAAAATCCTAATTTTGAACTTGATTGTCCTATTTGTTTAAGTAATGAATATAATAATCAATTTGTTAAAACAAGATGCAATTTATTTTAATAAAGAATCTATTGTTAAATGGTTAAAGGAAAATTGACCATTTTGAGGAACTATTAATAAAAATAAAGTACCAAAGAAAATTGAATGAATTGATATTTATGCTATGATATTTTGGTCATGATGAAGAAGTATATTATTGAGAACCAGCATTGTATTAAGTATCTGATTAATTAAAATTTGAAACTGCAAAATTTATAAAAGTCATCAAAACCAACTTTTTCACAAATCTAATGAATTTTTATATATAAATGCAGCAAGTTCAACAAGGGTCTTCTGTGAAACCTAATTTTTGTAAATATTGTAATACATAGAAATCAATTGATAATTTTACCTTATAGAACTATACAAAAGATCGTTATAGAAATTTATGTTGGACATGTATAAATAAATATCATGTAAAAATTTATATAAAAATCGAATTCCTTGTGTATGTGGGAAAAGTGTGGCTAAATATAATTTCTAGGAACATTTACAACGAAATCCAAGCGAAGAACGTTCAAAAATAATGTTAACAGTAAATAATGATGAAAAATCTACATCTACAATGAATAACTAGGAATAATTATATACATCTACAGAGAAATGTAAAAGTTGTCAAGAGATTAAAGATTTAAATTTTTTTATTTATACACTTCACATAAAGGCAAACATAATAATTAATGTAAGAAGAAAGCGTAAACTTTATGAGTTATTATTAATTAAATAATAATCTCTTATGACTAATTAAATAAAAAAAGAAACCTAATTGATTGTTGAACTAAATAGTAACCAAATAGTCTGTTAACCTAAATATTATACTAATTGAATCTTACACTAAATAGTAAACTAATTCTTTTAAAAACTAATAGTTTTAAACTAAACAACTGTTAAACAGAATAATAAAATTACTCTTTTTTGTTTAATTTTCTATTAAAGAAGAATCCTTATCCATCTGTTAAATAGTAATCATTTTGTTAAAAAAAAATTTTTACAAATCTAATTTTTTTAACAAATGAAAGAGCAAAATACATACATTAGTTATCAACTACAACAATTTACTGTTCCCAGTCTTCATGTATTTTGCAAAGTAAAAAATTTATGAGGATATTCAAAATTATGAAAGCTGATTGCATTACATTTAATATTAGAAATAGTTCAATTATTGCTAGAAATTACAGGATGTAAGTGAAAATCATACAGATATTGTTAGAAACTACACAGCTGAATTAAGTGAAAGTCATACAAATATTGTTAAAAGTTATACACCTGTAGCAAGTTTTAATTTTTGGAAACAGTTACCAAATATTGTTAGAAATTATACACCTGAATTAAATGATAATTTTTGGAAAGAGTATCCATATATTGTAAGAAATTATATACCTGAAGCAAGCAAAAAACGTACAAATACTGTTAGAAATTATACACCTGACATAAGCAGTAATTTATGGAAAAGTTACCATATTGTAATTTTGATGATGTTTTGCTTAATAAAGAACATAAACATTAAAAAGAATATTTCCATTTTCTACAAATATATGATATAAATCCAAAACTGAGTGATAGAAATAGAATTAAAGATTACTTTTGCATTTGAAAAGTAACAAACTACAAATTTTGAAAATAGTGTAGATATACTTGATCCAGTAAAAACCAAAGTTTTTAAAATTGTTTAGACTGTTTGAAAGTTCATCATGGTTTAAAGATAATTTCTAAATTGTATTTTGAATATAAACTACAAAGAAATGAATTAATGAGAAAATCTAATAATTTGGAGAATAAACACGAAACTATACTATTATGACAGAAAAATACTTTAGAAAAAAATCTGAAAGGGTAAAAAAAGTTATTTTACAAAAAAATTCTTATTTTCAATCACAAGGATCAGGATGGTCATTTAATAGAATTATTGCTTTGCAACTTGTAAGCAATAAATATATTCCACTAAAAGAATCATCTTACATTGATATATGTAAGGTTTTAATGTAAAAAGTAATTAGGAAAAATGTTTTCTATGGTCTATAAAATCAGCTTTGTTGCCTGTAGATGAATATTCTGAAAGAATAGCACAATATAAAAATGCTGGTCTTGATCTTGAAAAAACTTGAAAATATTGAATTTCCTAAATTACATAATAATATTCCATAAGTCGACAATATAATTAATGTATCTATTAATACGTTTACATTCCATTCAGAGGCTGTTGCACTCAGTGACCGTTATTTTGATCGGTCAATAATATATTTCAGCTATCAGTCGTCCTTCGGCATTATTATTGGCAAATCGGGATTTCAGCTAGTAGCTATCCATTCTCAATGTACTATCCTTTTCTGGTCAATGCATGTAATGCCTGTTGGTCTGGCTTTGTAGACTGTTCATTGAATACTATTAATGTTTATTCATTTGATGATGTGAAATATCAAGTGTATCCATTAAAAATAAAAAAATGTAAAAAGGAAAAGCATGTAAATCTACTTCATTTCAAGAAAGATATTTGTTACATAATAATTTAACAACACTTAATCAAGCCAAATTACCAAATACGAAATGGTAAAATTTATTTGTTAATTATGTTTACTACATTTGAATAGTAAAGAAAAAGTAGATAATCATACACCATATTGTTTAACTTAAAAACCATTAAAAGTTGAAATGCCAAGTGAAGGTGAATGTGAATATTTTAAAAATTATCAATGTATACAAAAAGTTCCATTTGTTATTTATGCTGATTTTGAAAGTTTACTTTTATATATGGCTACCTGTCAACCAAATCCAGAAAAACCATAATCAATGAAATATCAAAAACATGAAGCAAGTGGATTTTGTTACTACATAAAATATGTATATGGAAATTATAAAGATCCTTTTGTTAATAGATGACGAAATTGCCTTAAAAATTTATCGAATGTAAAGGGCTGTTACAAATGATTGAAGCAATTTCATCAATTCACGGTAGCTCCATATGACATATGGTCACGATACACTACAGATACGTAGAAAAACTCATAAAGTTTCGTTCAGCTGAAGCCGCACTTCAGGTTTCTGCCACCAGAGCGCTCGAGAGCGCAGTGAGACAAAATGGCGACAGGAGCTGAGAAAGCGTATCTCGTACTTGAAATGTACTCACATCAGTGAGTCATAACAGTGCAATGACACTTCAGGACGATGTTCATCAAAGATCCACCAACTGCTAACTCCATTCGGCGATGGTATGCGTGGTTTAAAGCTTCTGGATGCCTCTGTAAGGGGAAATCAACGGGTCAGCCTGCAGTGAGCGAAGAAACGGTTGACCGCGTGTGGGCAAGTTTCACGCATACCCCGCGGAAGTCGACGAATAAATCAAGCAGGGAGCTAAACGTACTACAGCCAACGGTTTGGGAAATCTTACGGAAAAGGCATTTCTTAAAAAAGAGATTGGAAAACCGATGGATCGGTCGTGGTGGAGATCATGATTAGCAATTTGTATCATGGGCTCCACGCTCTCCCAACTTAACCCCATGCGATTTCTTTCTGTGGGGTTATGTGAAAGATTCAGTGTTTAAACCACCTCTACGAAGAAACGTGCCAGAACTGCGAGCTCACATCAACGATGCTTTCGAACTCATTGATGGGGACATGCTGCACTGAGTGTGGGAGGAACTTGATTATCATCTTGATGTCTGCCGAATCACTTAAGGGGCACATATCGAACATTTTTGAATTCCTAAGAAAACTTTTTGAGTTTTTGTGTGTGTGTGCAAAGCATTGTGACAATATCTCAAATAATAAAGTTATTGTAGAGCTGTGAAATCACTTCAGTCATTTGTAATAACCCTGCATAAAACCAAAAGTTGAAGAATATAGTTTGAAATTGAAGAAATGAAACCACTTACATTTGAAGAAATCGAAATACATAGTAATTTTAAATTTTGTACATTGTGTAAATATCATTATACAAAAAGTAATTAAAAGTTAATCATGATAATCTAACTGCAAAATAAATTGCTCCATTGTACAATAATTGTAATTTAAAACTACAGAAACCTGATTTTGTACCTTTTTATTTACATAATTTTCCTGGATATGATTCACATGTTTTTGTAAAGTACTTGGTTATCATAATAAAGAAATAGAGCTAAAACTAAAAAATGAAATTAAATCATCAGTTTCTGTTAATGTATAAAATATTTAAAAATGGGGTTTGTGGATACATTTAAATTTATGGCTTCTTCATTTGATAAACTTTCAAATAATTTAAAGAAAAATCAATTACAAAGTCTTAAAGAGTATTTTTATCCAGAATTATTTTGTTTAGTAACTAGAAACTTGTGTATATCCATACGATTATATGGATTCTTGTAAAAATTTGAAGATGCATAATCCAGAACAAAATTAAAATTTTAGAATAAATTAAATGAATCTAATATAACTAATGAATATTATGAACATAAAAATTAGTTTGGGATACATTCAACATATAAAATCTTGGTGAATATCATGATTAGTATCGTAAAACTGATACACTATTATTAACTTACGTATCTGAAAATTTTAGAAAAAAATATATACAAACATATAATCTCGATCCTTCTTGGTATTTTACTACATCAGGTATATTTTCGGTTACAATGTAAAAAATTGCTGAACAACAACATGAATTATTGTATGATTGTGATATGCATTTAATGGTTGAAAAAGGAATAAGTTGAGGTATATTACAATGTTGTAAAAGAAGCAAATGCAGATAATAGATATTTAAAAGATTTTAATGATAGGGAAATAACAAATTATATAACATCTAGATGCAAATGGTTATGCTATGAACTGATATTTACCATATGGTGGATTTCAATGGGATGAACCAAATAATTTTAATTTAACAATAATAAGTGACATTTCAAACAACTGTGGAAATTGTTATCTATTTGAAGTAGATTTAGAATATCCAAAAGAATTACATGATTTAATGATTTACCATTATATCCTAAATCAAAACTTGTGGGAGGTACAAATGAAACTACTTGAGTAATTACTGTAGATAAAAACATAATAATGTAGAGTAATACAGAAATATTAAACAATATTTATCTTTAGGAGTGCAACTTATAAAAGTATTTAAGTTAAAAATTAAAAAAACTATTTGATAAGTAAGTATATAGATTTAAACACACAGTTAATATCTAAAGCTACTAATGGTTTTGAAAAAGATTTCTTTAAATTAATGAATAACTCTGTATTTGGGAAAACAAACGGAAAATATAAGCAATAGGCAAGTTATAAAACGTTTTGAAAAAGTTTAGAATGTGATAAACCTGTAGCTAACCCAAACTTAATTTGTAGAACTTTATTTAATGAATATCTTGCTGCTATTCTTATGTGTAAAACTAAAATTACATTTGATAAACCTATTTATGTTAAATTAAGTATACTCGATATATCTAAAGAATTAATTTATCATTTTCACTATTGAGTTATGAAACCTAAATATGGAGAAAAGTATTGAATTTTGTTCTAAAGATACATATAGTAATAATGACAATATTAAAACTGAATATTTCTATGCAGATATACAATCAATGTTTGATTATTTTATACAAATGTTTATTTAACAGGTAATTTATATAATATACCAGAAGTAAACAAAGGAGTTGTTGACAAAATTAAAGACGAACGTAGAGGAAAGGTAATTGAAGAATTTTGTGGTATAAGAGCAAAAATGCATGCTTTTAAAGTTGGTGACAAAGTAGAAAAAGATAAAAAATCAAGAAATGAGTTATTAACAACAAAATAAATTTAGTAGATTACAAATTAATTGTTTAAAAGTATAGAAGAATATGGAAAAATTAATTTATATAAAAGTGAACACCATGAAATATATACATTTCAAGTAAACAAAAATGCACTATTCCTCTTGTTAATAAACGATAAGTATTGGAAAATAAAATATTTACATTTACACATATTGATATTAAGTTATTAAAAATATAATAAATTTATTACCTTAAAAATTAATAAAAACGTTTTTGTATAAAATTTTTCTATATAAATGGAAACTATTTACAGAGACAAAAACAAAACGCAAAGAACTTTCTATAAAAATATTGAAACATTAAATGAAATAATTAAAATAACAGATGATAGAATAAAAATGATAAATGAACAAATTAAAGTAAAAGATTAAAGAATTAAAGTAAAAGACGAAATAATTAAATCAAAAGATTTTCAAATTCAAAAATTGATGGAAATATTTGATTCTTATTAAAAACGAATTGGCTGTTAAACTAAATAGTAAAATATATCTTTTCAAAACTTATTAATAAAAAAACTAGCTGATTCTTAATGTAAATAGTAAACTAATTGTTTTAAGAAACTTAAGATTAAGGAAATTACATTTTTAAAATTAATATTAAACTAATTGATTCGAAACTAAATAGTAAACTAATTGTTTGTTTAACTAAACTGTAATTAATTATTTAAAAAACTCATTGTTCGGAAAGTAAGTTATTGTTAAAATAAATAGTAAAATAATCCCTTATTGCATTACATTATCTTTATTTATCCAACCGTTGTTTGTATTTTCAAAACCTAACCTTTTAAATTAAACTTCATTACCTTTCTTTCTTGAAACCTTTTCAACTAAGAATACATCTGGATTTTTCGTTCTCTGTAGTTGTTTTCCATAAAAATTTCCATTTATATTTTTTTAGTTCTTTATAATTTGATTAGAGTAAATAACATTTTCAATTTAAAATATTTCTGTTGACCAATTAGCTGTATAACCTTTTTCAAAAAGGCCTTGCAGTTTACTAATTCTAACTTTATTCCCTTTTTTTAAATTTAGCATTTTCATCATATATACCATCAATTATTTTTAAATTTTTTTCACTTACTTCTATTGGTTTCGTTTTTATTGTAGAATGTTTTTTTTTTATTCATCAATTAGATCTTTAACTAAGTTAAACCATTTATAATTTCCTTGTACTTTCTTATATATTTTTTCTTTAAGTGTTTTGTTAAATCTTAAACAACAGATTCTTTTAATGCTGAAATAGTTGAATATTAGTTTATGTTATATTTCTTCATTGATTCATCAAATTCTTTGTTATAGAATTTTTTACCATTAGATTTACAAATTGTACAAATACCTTCAATTCTTTGTCTTCCATTTATAGTTGTTGTTCTATGCAGATGATGTGTTTCAATATACTTTTTACACTTTAAACAATACATGTGATCATCTTTAAGTAATAAATGTGAATTGTGATTATTCACTCATATAGATAAAAAATTACATCTAAACCAACAGTTTTAACAGAATGTTGCAAAGTTACAGATATAAATTTTGTTTTGTATACCATAATTTATTGATTATTACTACTTAATTGATATAGCTTATCGGCTACACATATTGTTGTATCAAAATTAAAAAAGCTTAAATGAGTATTAACTTTTTCTTACTAACAAGAAATTAAATATGATATCATATTCAAAATTTTACATTTTTTATCTTTTAGATCACTTAACTGTTCTAAGTTTCGTAGTAAATTTGTTTTTCAGAAATAATCTGAAAAACCATTTTCTATTTCTTTCTTTCTAAAAAAATTATTAAATTGCATTAAATTATTTGTGTGTTCTGGTTTTGTAACAACATTTAATAGTTCATTATCAAAATAATATTGGTTATCTACGTCTTTGCATCAATTAGACCATTAAATATCCAAGTCCACTATTTTTAAACCAATAACTTAGTTACTTAAAAAACTGAACTAAATTCTTTTTGAAACTGTTTAATTAGTTACCTTTTCTGATCTATTGATGACTCTAATTATTTAATACTATTTTGAAATTTTTGTCTAAATTAGGTGTATGGTATTAAGTATTTCCAAAAATGTACTTTGATTAAATCATAAATATCATTAAAATAATAATTCTGAGAAAGCAATTTTAAAACAAATCAACATAAATTACCAGATATTAATACATTATAATATTTTAGTCCTTCTGTATTTTAATATACTTCTTTTTTCCAAATTTTTTAAATAGTTTAAAATTTTTTCGAGATTTTTATAATCCCCAAACATTTTCATGAAGATCAACATTAATTCCTATACCTAATTTTCGTTTTCTATACATTAATTCTCTAACAGCTGTTGCTGCAATGTTTTCACCAACTGAATTATTATTTCTTACAATCTTTCTTTTGCTGTTATTTGGATTTCCTTATCAGGTAAATGCCTTTTTCCAGAATTTTATTATCTCTATAAGTATTACCATATTTTTTACAAGCTACATCTAATGGATTTATACCTTTATCACCTTTAGCTAATCATTCTTCTAATTTTGTACCTGGACCAAACTTTTTATAACCTGGAAGGTACATTTCTAATAGCAGTTTGTTAATTAAAGTATTTACTAATCCTATTCCATATTTATCTCTTTTGCAAATGAATGTGGAAGATTATTTAAAAATCTGACTAAACATGAAATTCCTTTAGGATTACCAATTACAAAATCACTAAACTTCTTTGCAAACAATTGTGCAATACAAACTTTTTCATTATAATACTTTTTATTACTAGCTGGTTCTTCACTGTGAATTACTCCTAATGCACCAATTAATTGTCTAATATCATTTAACCATACATACAGAAGTGCTTTATCTGTATACTTTTTAACTAAACATTCACTTATGTTTTCAGGATATCTAATATCTGAAGAATCTCTTGTCATTCTTATTAAGTTTGAAAAACAATCCTCTAAAGATGTTTTATTACATATTTATATTTATTACCTCTAATTGATCTTTTTTTATTTGGATTATTGTTAGATTATAATGCTCTAGAACTTAATAATATATCTGCATCATTTGATAAATGTTCACCATTTATCTTTCCATTTAAATCTGTTATAGTAATATACCTATCAGTTAAAAGTCTCATTAATTCATCTGTACCTTCACATGTTTTTAACATTAACTTATCACCTATGAATTCTATAGGCAAATTACCAACATATTTAAACAAACCAACAGGTTTTAAACCAAATACTTTATCTTCACTATATTTTATATGCTTTAAAATTCTTTCACTAACATTTATCTATTTAGTTTCATTTATGTTTTTACTTTATTTTTCTTATTGATACTTATTTAACACATCTTTAAATTTTTTCTGTAAATGTATAATCATATTTTCTAGGAATATCATCAGAACAATCCATGTAATGATTAAATCTGATAAATCTCGAAAATCTTCTATATGAAGATTATATTGAATCATTAGTTTATCAGCTTTGCAGTTTTCAATTGCATTTAAACCATTAGCAACTAAGCCTTCAATATATATTTTTAATTCATCATTAGCATCAATAACAGATTGATCTACCTTTTTATATTTTTCATATTCAGTTCTTGGTAGATTTATTGAGAACTTAAATTGTTCTCTTAGCTCTACAAATTTCTTTCTATTTTGTTCAATTTGCTTAACAACTTTTACATCACAGTTTACTAACAGTTATTAATGAAGAATTTACATTAAATATATTTATGTTTATGGTTAATGTTTATGTTTATATCATAGTTTATGTTTATATTTGTATTTAGGTTATCATTTATGTTTAAGGTTATGTTAAATGTTAAAGTTAATTCTCATGTTTAATGTTAAAGTAAATGTTAAAGTAAATGTTACTGATAAATTCAATGTAAATGCTAATATTAAGTTTAATATTAGTACTAAAGTTAGTATTTAATTTTTTCTGTTTAATGATTATATTGTTAAGAAATGTTGTATTTTATTTGTTAAACTTACATTAATTTGGTTTTCTAGACATCTATTGTTAAAAAACGGAATTCATCATTCTTGCATTTGCTACACTATTCTTTAAATTTACCCAACTTTAATTCTCCACCAACAAACTCATGATAAATATGATTTAAAGTTGGATCATGTTTAAAAAAATTTAAAAATTTTAATTCTCTCTAACTAAGTGTTTTGGAATTGTTTAAAAAGATTGAGCTAAGTAAAAGCAATCTATGTCTTTATGTCTAGCTCTAGTAAAATAATTTCTAACAATACTTTGAATTTCTACAATAAACACAACAAATACAATAACTGAATTTTCTTTGCACTCATCTAATGCAATAAATTCTTTTTATTTACAAGAAATTAACAATGTTTTAAATAATTTCGTCTTCAATTGTTGTAGTTTTTTTATAATTTCTTAAAATTTTGATTGCTCTAAACTTTATGAGTAAACATAGATATGTTAAATATAATTATGAATCAGTAAAGTTGTTTTACCACACCTTCTTGGTCCAATTCTTAGAATATTATAGAAATTGGTAAAAGTTTACCATGTTTGTCTCTTAAATTATTTTCTTGAATTCTTACTTTAGGTTCCCATGTGTTTAGTTCATTTCTTAACATTTTTCACTTATTAATAATTGTCTCAGTTGTTTAAAATCTTTTCATTTATTAATTATTTTTCAGTTGAAAATGAGTAGGTTATTTCAACTTAGTGATATATCTTCTATACTTAGAAATTGCTTACCTGTTCCAATATGTGATAATTATACTAATGTTTCATTAGTTGGTTTTTATTCGACCCTTTTAACCCTATATATTACAACAAGAAATAATAAACTTTACTTCAATGGAGAAACAATAGAAATTCCTGTAGGTCAATATACTTCGAAAAATTTAAAATTTTTTATAAATTTGAAAAAACCGAATATACACATTAAAACCGATGAAATTCTAAACAGAATTCTTATTGAAAGTGATGAAAAATTGTATATGGATATAGCAGATAGTATTGGGAGTATACTTGGTTTCAATAATCAAGTATTCAAGCTAATGAAAAAGCCATAGCTAATGATATGAGTTAGATAATTCCTTTTGTATTACACAATAGAGATTTTAAACTTATGAATGGAATAAATGTAAAACATTATGATCATTTTCATAAAGAAACTAATATCATTGTTGCATTTAAACATAATGCAGAATTTGGTGAACCAATAATTTATGAACCAAATTTTTCTTTAAAAATTCCTATTATTAATACAATTCAAGATTTAGAAGTTACTATTCCTCATGAAAATGATAATTTAATTGACTATAATGGTGCTACTGTAACAGTTAATTTAGAAATATCTTAACAGTTTTTATCTTTAATAAATAAGTAATTGCTTAAACAAACCTGTTAATGAAAAAACTAAAAATAATTTAAATATTCCTATGAAAAGATACAGAACTTGATATAAATATTGATGATTGATGGTTTCATCCATTCCATGCACAATTATATATTTATTTTAGTATTTTTGGAAATGGTGGTATAGATTATACAACTTATAATGGAAAATAGTTATAGAAAAATGGCATATCGAATTCTGTAGAGTTATTGAAATTTGTGATATCTAGTAGAGGACTTATTTACCAGATAATCCAGCAACTTGTGCTGTTTGTAGTACATAAAAAGAAATAGGAATTTTTTGATTTTTCGAATATTATAACAATGTTCAAGTTCGAAATTTGGTTCATATTTAACAACTGGTACATGTATTTCCATAGATTCTATAACTATGTTAACTTTTTCAGGAAGTGGATCTTTTTTTTCAAAACCAGCATCATTTTTATGAAACCAACATAAAATTATATCTCCAGAAAATGACCTACATGTAAAATCTACACTTAACTTTCCTTCAAAGATAATTTCTTTTAAATCTTTAAAAAGTCCCCCAAGTAATGTCAATGGATAAAGTAATTCATATTTTTATACTATTTATTTTTCCTGTATTAACGATATGTCCATCTAAACGTATTTTGGCACTAACAGATGAAGTTAGATGTAATAAAACTTTTGATGAAATAAAAGGATATTAAATTCTAGATAATATATTATTTCCTCTTTTTATTCATAATAAGTCAAACAATTTAGTTACATGAATATCAATTATTTTTTGATTTGATTTTCCATCATAATTTGTATAATCTTTACCATCATTTCCAATAATTCTAAAATGCATGTATAATTGTGCATAATTTGTATGAAGCCAACCATCACCTAGTTATTTGACTAACAGGTAATGAAAAAACTGATAACTTCCAATTTTGTTCATTATCGTTTCAGCAAATACTTATTTATGAAGGAATAAATTTATTAAGATATTTCTAAAATAAATGTTACAGTGACACCATCACAGTTAATTACATTATCGTTTTCCTCAGTTATACTATCTTCAAAATCTTCAGTTGTATTCAAAATAGGAACATTTACTGGGTGATTTCGTACATCAATTATTGGTCCACCAAACACTGCATTATGTTGAAAAGAGTCAGTAATATTAATTTCTTTATGAAAGCAATCATTTTGCTTCACATACATTTCAACAGCAATTTTAAAATGTATATTGATTAATTCAAGAGGAATTATTTTAAGAACATCTTCAGCTAGAGCTTTTTATGAGCTTCACTAAATTGATTATTAAAAGCAAGTAAACTTCCTATACTATCTCCTATAGAATTTTACATCACTTTCAATGGCAATTCTGTTTATAATTTCATCTGCTTTAATGAGTATATTAGGTTTTTGAAATTTAAACATTTTTTTAACTATCCGTACTATATACACCTACACGAATTTCGATTATTTCTCCATCACAATAAAGTTTATTACTTTTGTTGTAATACCTGGTGTTAAGTTGAATAAAACCAACTAATGATACATTGGTATAATTATCATGAATTGGAACTGTTAATCGTTTTTTTAGTACAGTCGATTTATCACTAAGTTGAAATAATCTACTCATTTACTAATGAAAAGCCATTAATAAAAGAAAAAATTATTAATACAGGAAATAATTATTAATAAATGAAATAAAATTATTAATAAATGAAAAATTATTAATAAAAAATATTAGTAAATGATAAAATCATTACTAAATGAAACATATTAATAAATGAAAAACTATTAATACATGAAAAAGATAGATTGGAAACCTAAAATCAAGATCCATGAAAATAAGTTAAAGAACAAACATGGTAAACTTCTACCACTTTCTATAAGATGTTCAATAATTATAATAACTGGTTTTGGAAAAACAACATTTATGACTGATAATTAAATTTAAGCTACAGTATAACTGAATCGAAACATAATTTAACATTTCTAAGTTTTTCAAAAAGTGTAGAACACCCAAAATATCAAGAATTTATAAAACAAAGTAAAAAAATTGAAATATAATTAATTTAAATACTTTTTGTTTTATTGAAATTAATGAAACTATTCAATTAGATGAACGTGAAAATAAGTCAGTTGTAGTAATTGATGACTTTATTTTAGAAAATCAAAATACTTACTAGCGGCAGACACAAAGGTATAGATTGATAAAATTCTATTTTTTTATTTTTAGACTAGATGAAACAAATTTAAATTATTTTTACTGTGAGTTTGTTAGTGCAGATAGGAAGTTTGGCAATTTTAAGGAATTGTGAAGCAAGTGTTGGAATGAGGAAAATTGGCTTTTTAACAATAGACATGTCTGGAAATAAATTCAAGATTTCTTATCAACACAAAATAATAAAGAAAAACATTTAATAAAAACATAAATATTAAACACTAAAACATTAACTTCAACATTAACATTATGTTTAATATTAATTTTATGTTTAACATTTACATTAACTTCGACTTTAACATTAACATTAACTTTAACATTCAGCATAAACATAAACATCAATATAAATATAAACTTAAACATTAATGTTAAAGATTTAACATAAATGTAAATAGAAACATAAAAGTAAAATAAATTTAAACATAAACATTAAACATAAACATAAACTTTGACATTAACATAAGCATGAATAAAATATAAACAATGTTTTTTCTTCTTCAATAATTGATTGCGAAGTAGGATGAAAAAATAGTTAAACAAGCTAAAGAAAATAGAATGGAATCTGATGAACTAAAATAACTATTTAAGTTTTGGAAAAACCAATCAAGATCAGACTATGAGAAATGTAAAAAGGAAGATCAACCTATTATTGATGCTATTGAAAAAGTAAAAGAAGGTATTAAAGGTTTTGGTGATTATGTTGTAAAAGCAATTGAAGAAAATAGGAGAGTTGAAAAACAAATAATCCCAATAGTCATGATATAGAATATTTTGGAGATTTATTGTTAATTAAAATATTAACAGATTGGTCTGATGATTTTCCAGGAAAATATGAATATCCATGAAGTGAAAAAGAACTGGAAATCTATTAAATAGTTCCCAAGAGGAAAATAAAATTACATAATATATTAAACTAAAAAGATAAATGAAACTAAAAAGACAAATGTTAGTGAAAAAATGTAAAAGTATATTAATGATGGTAAAGATGAAGTATTTGGTTTAAAACATGTTGGTATGTTTATAGATGTTGGTAACCTACCTGAAGAATATAATTTTCATAAAACAACAACTGGTGAAAACATATGAAGGTACAGATAGATCAATGAGACTTTTAACTAATACACGAACTACTATAGAAGATTTAAATGAAAAGATTAGTGGTGAAGATTTATAAAAATTTTGGAGATATATTATAAAAGTCGCAAACATTATATTCTGTTATTTATCCAAAAACATTTGTTCAAGTAGAGGTAATAAATATAAATATTTAATAAAACCAATTGTTGATGATTATTTTCCAAAGTTAAAAACAACAACTATAGATGATTCAGATACTAGATCTCTTGAAAAAAATAGTTGAAGGTTTCATTAAAATATACACAGAAAAAGCAATTTATTATGTTGGGATGAATGATGTTAGTCAATTAATTAATAGATTAGCAGTAATTCATGGTGAAGAAGTAACTGGAAATAAAAATTAAATCATAATTAACAAGTTTGTAGTGCACATATGTTTACAAATAAATTTAGTAATTTTGTAATCGGGAATCCAAAAGCAATTATATATTTAACGAGATATTTAAATAATTTTCCACATACATTTTCGATAAGTGGTAAAAGTGCAAAAGGATTAGTAAATACTTTAAATAACTCATTACTATTTGAATGTATCATCCAGGATATACATTTTTAGGGTCACATAGAAAGTTAGAAGAAACTTTAGCTAAAGGTGATAAAGGTATAAATCCATTAGATGAAGCTTATAAAAAATATGATATTGCTTACAGAGAAAATAAACATTAAGAAAAAAGACATATAACTCATAAAAAAACTGTTAGCTGCATAAGAAAGAATGTATGCAAATGATTTTTCATTTGGTGTAAATGTTGCAGCAACAGCAGTTAGAGGATTAATGTATGGAAAACGAAAATTAGGTATGGGAATTAATGTTGATGAAAATGATTGGGGATTATAAAAATCTTTATAAATTTTTAAACTATATAAATTATCTTTATACATTTTCAACTATACAGAAAATTACTGTAAAATTTTTAAACTATATAGAAAATCTTTATAAAATTTCTGACTATATAATACATCTTCATACATTTCTAAACTATAAACGATATCTTTATAAAATTTGTAACTATATAAAAAATCTATACAAAATGTTTACACTATATGAAAATCTTAATTCATTATGAAACTGTATAAAAATTTTTGTATAAATTTTGATCTATACAATATGTCTTTATTAAATTATTATCTAGATAAATGAGTAACTTTGAAAATGATTATACTTTGCTAGATAACGGTAAAACTAAACCAAAGTCAATTAAATTAAAGTAAAATAATGGTCAATTAACTATTATCGAACCGTTTTTTAGAGATGAAAAAAAAAAAGAAAAGAAGGTTGGTGGATATTTACTTGTTACATTAGCTATTCCTGTTTAAAAAAATTATTGAATATTTAACAAAAAAGAAAGGTGATAAAAGATTAACGCAACATGGAGGATTCCTTCCATTATTATTAGCTGCATTACCAAATTTAGCAACAATTGGTTCATTAGCTATAGGAACTGCAGCAATTGAAATTGCACTATCGAAAAAGAAGAAAAATTATGAAGAATTAAAAGAATAGAAACGACACAATTTAAAAATTGATAAAAATTTTGGTAATGGAATAAAGGAAACATAGAGCAATTAAAAAGTAATTGATAAATTCCTAATGCATTAAGTAATTTTGATATAGGAAAACTTACAAAACAATTAAAAATTAGACCTTTTCCTTGTGTATACATGTTTGATGAATTAGTAAATAAACAATTAAAATTTGAATGAAGTATAGCAAATTTAGATACATCTGGTAACCATGGCATTTGTTATTATAAAAATAATGATAAAAGCTTGTTTTTGATTCCTTTGGGGGAAAATACCAAAACAATTACTTAACTATTTAGGAAAAATTAACTATTTTACAATACAGAAAGAATATAAATTTTGATGAAGTAATATTAGGTCATTTATTTTTATTAGTTTTAAAATTGCAGTGTGAGAATTATAATTTTAATGATATTTTAGATTTAACAAATGGACATTTTTAGAAATAAGATACAATTAACTAAACAAACTGAACAAGTACTTAATACCCCTCATTCAACTTACGAAAAAATTGAGAAATTGAGAATATTATTAAACAACATCAATTGTCAATAGATCCCAAGATATTACAGTAAGTGTAGCTTATTAAGCTGTATCAAATAAATAACAGTAATCAATCAATTATGGCACACAAATCAAATTTTATGTCTGTAACATTGCAAGATGTTCGTATAGATGTAAGTATAATTGTATTTGCTGAAATAATTTAAAATTAAATATATTTTATCTGTATAAATAAATAATCACAATTCACATTTAGAACTTAAGGATGATCATATTTAATGTATAAAGTGTAAAACGTTTACTGAAACACATAATCCACCTAGAATAACAACTGAAAATGGAAGATAAATAACTGAAGGTATTCATACAATTCGTAAATCGGAAAAGAGTAAATTTTTTATAAAGGTTTTGTAGATGGTAAAGGTTTAAATAATATTCGTTAAAATGTAATGTTGAATCACATAAGCCAATTAGAAAGAATGTTAAAGCAAGAAATATTGTTTCTTTTGATATAGAAGATTTATGGCTAACTGATCTAGTTAAAATGGAATCTGGTCATTTAAAAGGAATTTCGGAAATAAACAAAGATTATTGATTTTTATTAACAATAATTGATGTTTCTTAAAATTTGCATTTGTTGTTCCTATTAAAGATAAAAAGCCTAAAAATATAATTGATGCTTTATGAAAAATTTAATACTTAGAAAGTCAAATAATTTACAAACAGAAAATGGTAAACAATTCTATAACAAAGGATTTAAATATTTAATGAACAAATGTAACATTAATCATTATTCAACTTTTTCATTGTTGAAAGAATCAACTGAACACTTAAAGAAAAAATGTGGATGATGTTTGCCTTACAAGGAAATTATAATTGGTTAAATGTAGTTAAAATCTAAATGATGAATTCATAACGCAAAACATTCAACAACAACAATGTAACCAATAGAAGTGAACGAAAAAATTTAAAAATAAGTAACTTTATATCTAACGAAAATGGTAAATTTAAAAAGTTATAATTAGCAAACTTAAAGGTCTTATTGAAAAAGGATATACAGCTAATTAGTCAACAGAAATATTTGAAATTGGAGATGCTATTTTTTCTAATCCAATTACATATAGAGTTTTCTAACCAATTACATATAGATTAAAAGATATATAATTTTAGTTGTATACATATGAATAGTATTGAGAATTTCATTAAATATAGTTCAACATTTAAAGTTTGGTTTAGCTACAAGTGTATCTCATACATCATTATTTGAAACTAGTATCTTGCCTATTTCTTATATTTTCCATTGTTTATTAAATAGAGAATTATTCATTAATTTATACAATTCATTTTCAGAATCATATGTAGTTTTAGTTCTTAACTGTATGTTTAAATATTTATATTTCTTTAACCAATTAGTTTGTTTAAATTTTAAAACTTTGTGTATTTTTGAATGTTGCATTCCTAAAGATAAATATTGTTTAAGATTTCTATAATGTACTAAATAATTATGTTTTTTATCTAAAGTAATTGTTAATTTGTACCTGGAACAAGTTTTGGTCCAGGAATTAATGGTAAATATTTATGTAAATCATGTAATTCTTTCAGATATTCTATATCTACTTCAAACATGTAACCATTTTCACAAATGTTTAAATTTCATTTATTTTTGTATGATTACAAACTATTTGGTCCATCCCATTTGAATCCACCAAATGGTAAATATTGGTTCTTAGCATAATGATATAAAGTAATTTGCATCTAGATATGTTATATAATTTGTTATTTCTTTATTATTAAAATACTTGAAATATTAATTACTTGCTTTTACATATCTTTTCCAACATTGTGAAATTCCTCCTCTTATTCCTTTTTTAACTATTAGCAGCATGTCATAATCATATAATAGTTCAAGTTGTTGTCCAGTAATTTCTAACATTGCACCCTAAGAATAACATGGTGCTGTAAAATACCAAGAAGGATCTGTTATTATACACATTTTATGTATGTTTTCTAAAATTATCAGAAACATCTCTTAACAATAGGACATACATCAGATTTAGGATACAAATCATGATGTTCACAAAGATTTTTTTATATTGAAAGTTGAATGTTTGTAATCTTCATCAGTTATATGACAATCATTTAATTTATTGTAAAATTTTTCTTTTGGTAGTAATTGTGTTGCTTCAAATTTTTTCCAAGAATCCATATTATCATATGGATAAACATCTTTTCTAATTACTAAATTAAATAATTGTTGATAAAAGTCCTTTTTAATATATTTTAATTCTTTAAATTTGTAGATAGATTGTTAAATGAAGAAGCCATAAATCTAAATGTAGCAACAAATCTCTATTTTAAATTTTTTGTATGTTTACCAAAACTAGTGTATTTATTTTCATTGTTTGGTATTAGTTCTATTTCTTTATTATCATAACCAAGAAATTTTACAAAAAGATGAGAATAATAACCACATAAATTATGTAAATAAATAAGTACAAAATCACATTGTTGTAGTTTTACATTACAATTACAGCACAATTAAACAATATATTTTCAAATTAGATAATCATGATGATGAACCTTTTTATTACTTTTTGTATTCTCACATTTACACAATGTACAAACTTTAGACTTATTATGCATTTTATTTTCTTCAGAAGTAAGTTGTTTCATTTCTTCAATTTCAGAATAAATTTTTCCAGCTCCTTTAACTTCTTGTGCTATACATCCAATAAATTTTTATGACAATTTGGTCTGCTATAAAGAACAGGATCTTTACAATTTCCATAAATTTTTTTATGTAGTAACAAAATCAACTTGGTTCATGTTTTTGATATTTCGTTGTATATGGTTTTTCCAGATTTGGTTTACAATTGTCCTTATTCATAAGTAAACATTCAGAATCAACATAAATAACAAATGGGACTATTTGTGTATATTGATAATTTTTTAAATATCCATATTCTCCTTCACTTGGCATTTCAACTTTTAAAGGCTTGTTAGTTAAACCATTTGGTGAATGATTACACACCTCTACAAAATAATTTTTTTTTTGTTGCCAGGGAAGTTTGAACGAAAATGGGACATTGTTATGATACTCATTCCGAGTATATTTGTACTTTTTCCAAATTGGCTCTGGTTTTTGAGATATAGGTTATTTGTGGAAATGAGAGTTTCATGTGGATAATATCGACTGCAGGGTCCATATATGGTGTAATGTATTTGCAACCTGATATTGTACTATCTTTATTAAACAATTGTGCTCAGGGAGTGCATCTGTGTGGTTGAGGATTACATCATGCAAACATCACACTGTCAGCATGTGTTCAGTCCTGTTGTGCAGTGTGTGTGTTGAAGATATTGAGGGTTGTGCAGATTTGAATTCGGCGGTACGCGACATTCATTTGTTGACCGAGGTAATCCCCGCAACAGCCGATAGGTAGCGTTCAGTGTAAACAAGAAAAATGGCGATGGTCGAAAGTCACACACATGTGCAGTGCAGCTTCAAGGAGATAGAACCTTTTCATCGTGATGTAGCAAATAAGAGGTGAGAGGTGAGTATTCATTTCACACAAAACAATTAATGATGTTTGTTGGATGTGATTGACATGCAAATACAAGAAAGTTCTGCATAGTATGTAGTATTTGTGCAATTTTGTTTTAGGAAAACATGAGTTCTTCACGCCGTCTTTGCGTGAACCATCCAGATGAGTTCTGCTACATTTGTGGTGAATAAGTTCTTCAAAAGAACAGGAAGAATATCACTCCTTTTGTGAAGGAAACGTATCTGGCATATTTCGGAATTAAACTTGGAGATCAAGACAAGGCGTGGGCACCCCATAAAGTTTGTAAATGCTGTGTGGAGTGCTTACGGCAGTGGACAAAACGAAAAAGGAAAAGCTTAAACTTCGGAGTGCCTATGGTATGGCGAGAGCAGAAGAGCCATACAGATGATTGGTATTTTTGCATTGTTAATGTGAAAGGTTTTAATAGGTTCAAAAAACGAAAGTGGGAATATCCCGATTTGGAGTCAGCAAGAAGACCGGTGGTGCACAGCAACGATGTTCCTGTACCAACCTTCACAACATTACCCACGCTAACATCATCAGATGACGATGTGCACGGCGAGGAATGTACAAGTAGTGGTTCGGAATACGAAGGACGTGAGACACAACCCCAGCAGTTCGACCAGAAGGAGCTCAGTGACTTGATACGAGAACTCAATCTTTCAAAGCAAACATCAGAACTCTTAGCATCCAGGCTTAAGGAAAAGAACTGTCTTCATCCAAGTGTTAAAATAACAGCTTACCGGACGAGAGAAGAAAACCTTCTTCCATACTTCAACCAAGAAGAGGTTATAGTGTATTGCAGCAATATACCTGGACTTTTACTTGAATTGGGGCTGCCGGAATATAGACCAGAGGACTGGCATCTCTTCATAGACAGTTCCACTAGAAGTTTAAAATGTGTTCTCCTACACAATGGCAATCGTTACGCATCTATTCCAATTGCCCACTCAACAAAACTTTGTGAAGCATATGCTAACATCAAGATGGTTCTGCAGAAAATTCAGTATATGCAGCACCAGTGGTTGATTTGTGTTGATTTGAAAATGGTGAACTTCTTGCTTGGACAACAAAGTGGATACACAAAGCACCCATGTTTTATCTGCATGTGGGATAGTAGGGCAAAGCACGAACATTGGAAGCAGAAAACATGGCCTCCAAGGGAACATATGGCTGTTGGTGAAACAAACATCATTAATGAACCTCTGGTTAGTAGGGACAAGATTGTTCTTCCACCATTACATATTAAGTTAGGACTAATGAAGCAATTCACCAAAGCTTTAGACAGAAATGGTAATTGCTTCACATACATCTGCAATACGTTCCCTGGACTCAGTAGTGAAAAACTTAAGGCAGGAATATTTGATGGTCCTCAAATTCGCAGGCTCATCAACGATACCAATTTTACAAGTGTCATGACTGTCACTGAAGCATCGGCCTGGAACAGTTTTATCGCTGTTGTAAAATGTTTTTTGGGCAATCATAAAGCTCCCAATTACGAGGAACTGGTCAAAAACATGCTCACTAACTTTCAAAACTTAGGAGCTAACATGAGCATAAAATTGCACTTCCTTCACAGCCACTTGGATCGATTTCCTCGTAATCTAGGTGATTTCAGTGAGGAACAAGGAGAGCGGTTCCATCAAGATATGAAAGGAATAGAGGAAAGATATAAAGGAAGATGGGACAGGCATATGATGGCAGATTATTGCTGGAATCTGCAACGTGACTGTTCTGAAGAGACCTATAAAAGGAAAGCGTGCAGGAAGCGGTTCGTCATGGATGGAAAATTATATACTTATAGAGAAACTTTTCAATTATGTTTTATACGTGGACAAATGCCTATCAGGTTTTCATAGAAGCTATTTATAAAGATTATTTTCTTTTTTCATTGTAGTTTGTAGCACTCGAGTTCAGTATTAGCAATTTTTTCTAATTTTTTGAATAAATCATGCATTATCTCAAAAACTAGAGTCAAACTGCATAAATGGTTGCTATATTCGTCCTCAGCACCACTAACCCATCCTAAAACCACTCAAATATCCTTGGCAAGAAAATGAGTGTTGACCAGTGTTATCTATGTAGTAAACATAAATCACAAATAAAGTTTCCTTTTTCATCTTTGGTAATTTGACTTGATATAAGTCCAGATAATTTTTTATGTAACAATAGTGTGAATTATTACAGTTCTTGAATTGAATTAGATTTACATGTTAATCGTTTTTGTATTTTGTTATTTTTAATTGATACACTTGATATTTTTCATCATCAAATGCATAAACATTAATAGATACATAATTATATTTTCTATTTTTGGAATATACTAATACACGAAATTCAATATTTTCAAGTTTTTTTTTATCATGATCAAGACCAACATTTTTATATTTTGTTATTCTTTCAGAATGTTCATCTACATGAAACAAAGCTGCTTTTATAGACCAAAGAAAACATTATTCATTAATTAATTTTTACATTAGTACAAGTTGTTTTGTTTTTATTTTTTTAGATAAATCAATGTAAGATGATCCTTTTAGTGAAATATATTTATTAGTTGTTAGTTGCAAACGAATAATTCTACTTAATGACCATCCCGATCCTTGTTCTTGAAAAGTAGATATCTTTTCTAAAATATCTCTTTTACCATGTTTAAATTTTTTACTTAAGTCTTTTTCTGTCATAATAGTATAGTTCCATGTATATTGTCCAAATTCCTGAATGTATTCATTAATTTAAATTGTTTGTAGTTTGTATTCAGATTATAAATTACAATTATTTTTAAATCATGGTGTACTTTCAAACAGTCTTGAACAATTTTAAAAATTTTTGTTTTAACATCACATAAGAAATGATTAGGATCAAATATTTTCAATATTTATAGTTCGTAATTGGTTTTCAAATGCTTTTAGAACTAAGTAATCTTTAATTTTTCGATCTCTTGGTTTTGGTTTTACAAATATATTTGTAGAAAATGGAAACATTCTTTTTAATGATTTATCTGCTTTAGTTAGGAAAACAACATCAATTTTATAATATGGTAACTTTTTCAAAAATTATGACTTACATCAGATATATAATTTCTAACAGTATTTGTATGTTTTTCACTTACTTCAGTTGTATAATTTCTAACAATATTTTGAACTGTTTACAAGAATGATCACTTACCTCAGATGTATAATTTATAACAATATTTGTGTGAGTTTCACTTCGGGTGTGTAAGTTCTAACAATATTTGGTAACTTTTCCAAAAATTATCGCTTACTTCAGGTGTATAATTTCTAACAATATTTGTATTAGTTTCACTTCGGGAGTATATGTTCTAACAATATTTGGTAACTTTTCCAAAAATTATTGTTTACTTCAGGTGTATAATTTCTAACAATATTTGTATGATTTTCAGTTACTTCATGTCTATAATTTCTAGCAATAATTGGACGATTTCTAATAATAAACGTAGTTCACAAAAATTTGAATATCGTCGTAAATTATTTATTTTACAAAATTTACGAAGAGTAGGAAGTTATAGTTCAGTAGCAATGTATTTTTCCATTTTCCTCTTTCATTTATTACCACAAAAATTCATTACATGTGTAAAAAATAATTGTTAACAAAATTATAATAAGTTAATAGATTGATAAGAATTATTATTTGATGGATAATTAATCAAAAAGAGAATTAGTTTATTATTTAGTACAACAATCAATTAGTTTTTAATCAATTAGTTTTTTAAAAGAGTTTGTTTACTACATAGTTTAACAATCCATTAGTTTACTCCTTAGGTTAACAATCAATTAGTTTTAACAATTTATTTAATTAATCTAAAAATGATTATTTAATAAACAGTAAATCATAAAGTTAAAGCTTTCTTATTGTTAATGTAATGTAAAGTACACTTCTTGCATTTATAATTATGTTTATCTTTAAGGAAGGATTTATATAAAAACAATTTAAATCTTTAATCTCTTGACAACTTTTACATTTCTTTGTAGATGTAGGTGTTTCTTCAGTTACAACTTCTTCATTATTCTTTGTAGATGTAGATTTTCCTTCATTATTTATTGTTAATAATATTTTTGAATGTTTGTCTCTTGGATTTCGGCGTAAATGTTCCTTGAAATTATATTTAGCAACACATTTACGACATACACAAGCAATTCGATTTTTATTGAAATTTTTTACATAATATTTTTTATACATGGCCTACATATAGTTCTATAATCATCTTTTGTATATTCCTGTAAAGTAAAATTATTAGTTGATTTCTCTGTATTGTCAAGATTTCCAAAATGCAGATTTCAGAGATGACACTTGTTGATCTTGCTCCATTTATATATAAAAAAATTATTAGATTTGGGAAAAGTTAATTTTTATTGTTTTTAAGATTTTTACATTTAAAATATTTATTTAATCAGAATCATAATAATATGCTGGTTCACCAGATTATACTTCATCTTGATCATCAAATATAGCATAAATATAGATTAATTCAATATTTTCTGGTACTTTTTGTAATAACAGTTCTACAAAATGGTCAATTTTCTTTTTCCTTTAACCATTTATCAACACATTTTTATGAAAAATATGATTACATCTTGTTTTAACAAGTTGATTATTAATTTCATTACTTAAACAAATAGGACAATCAATATCTTCAGATTGCTCAGTTAGTTCGGTTTCTTTTGGTTTAGTTTGCATTTCGTTTAGGTTTTCCATTTATAAGAAATAATTTTTATTAGATCTATAAAAATGAAAAATGAATCATTTTCAGTGAATCATTTAGCTACAAGTTCTAAATTACAATTTTTTTATAAATATGTTGAATACAAAGTACAAATTTATTTTTGTAAAACTAATAAAAGTTTTATATACATAAATGGAAACTACTTTACTCAAGAAGCTCGACAATTTAAGTATTTCTAAAGAAATTAAATTGTAAATGAGCTACAGATAAATGTTTTGTGTAATATTACGAACTGTGAATATTTAAATACTAGATACAGAGAACAACTTTGTCTAGAACTCAATAATGACTTTAAAGTTATTTTAGCAAATAGATTTTCTAAATTAATTGATGATTTTGCATTTGAAATAATTAAAAAAGGACAAACAAAATTGAAATATAAAGGAATGAAGGAACATAAAATAGAAATAATGATTCTTATGACTTACAATTCACAATGTAAAATTTTTAAAATAATTTACTTTTGTTTAACTAATACATTCTATTACCTTACAATCACATTGTAAAAGTTTAATAATTTACTTTATTTAACTAATACATTTTAATTAATTTACTTATGTGCACAATGTGATTTTTTAAAATTATGTACTTTTGTTTCAACTTATACATTTTAATTAATTTACTTACATTCACAATATCATTTTCTTAAAAATAATTTACTTTTGTTAACTAATACATTTTAATTATTTACTTACATTCACAGTCTGATTTTTTAAAGTAATGTACTTTGTTAACCAATACATTTTAATTAATTTACTTATGTTCACAATGTGGTTTTTTAAAATAATGTACTTTGTTAACTAATACATTTAATTTATTTAATTACATTCACAGTGTAATTGTTTTAAAAATAACTTACTTTTGTTAACCAATACATGTTAGTGTTTTACAATCACATTGTAAATGAAATAATAAAGTTAGAAATCAGTTAGTTATTGCAATTAGTTGTTTTATTGTAAAAAATAATACTGTAAATTTCATACATACTTGCATGTTCATCTATGCATCATGTTCTTCCTAACGTTTATGAAGAAGGATACATAAGGAAGGGGTTATGCGTCTATCCACCAGTTGAATTTAGATGTAATTTTGTATACTCTGACTTTAAAAGAACATTTGTCATTATTATATGCGAATTACTTCCAACACACAGATTTAAGCGTTGGAGATTAGTGTATTGCACTGACTGGACTGGAGACATAAAACAGCAACCCAGATACTACAGTGGCTAACAATAAACTGCACCTGGAAATTAATGGTAATTAAAAAATTGCAAAAACAGAACCCTGTGCATACGATATTGACGATTTGAGCGATGTTTTCAGTCAGTATGAAAAAGGGACTGAGCTATGTTCAAATATCAATACACTTAAATCCGAAATGAAAATGGTAAATGCAATGATTGACCTTAACCAGAAAGACACAATAGGATGACCACTGGGCTTTATAAAAGGGTAGGTTTTGTGGAAAGATTCTAATAAATTTTACAGATCTGTTCAGATGACAGATATTCTCCCTGTCAGTACCATCCATGCCGAGTGTAACATTCCAACAAACTCCTATCTCAATGATAGATTGATTCATACAGTTAACGGATTAGTCCTGTTAGTTGGATTGAGGAATGAGACTGGTGAGAGTTCCACCAACACAATATATTGTACCTTTCAGTGACATTTAGGACATTGGAATATTTAGAACTGTGTACTGTGCACCAGAATAATCGACTTTCGCGGTGAGGAAATCATTGTACGATTACGTCTAAGACAGGATGGGCTTAAGGTATGAAAACAGCACACACAGCCCATGGCACAACACTTTGCAGCAGAACTGCAAGATGATAACACATGTGAACTACAAGTTTCTTAAGTCAGTAGGCCCGAAACCCTGCAATTATGTCACTCAGTATAATGGTCCTTGTAGAATACGATGAGTGAATTATACACCACGAATACTTCCCACATAAACCTTATGCTTCAACCATGTTTAACAAGAACGATGAAAGCAGGGTTCTCGTATTGTTGTGGAGCACCAAGCTGTTGTAACTCACCCATGCCGGAGTTTCATGTATTTGGATGGGGTATTTAGGAGAAAGGATGATTCTCCTACACTGGGGTCAAAGCATACAGATAATGTTTTACCATTCCTGTTTCCATTAGCACTTAATGGGATTGAGATTGACTGTACATGTATTGTAGGCATAGCATCAACCCTTAAAACATATGTCTCTGCATCACCCACGAATTTAAATGGTTTAGAAAATGCAGGATGGTTCATAGACGAGCCAGTGGGTACAAGAGTGAACGAGTGCAAGAGATTTACTGCATGCATGGTCCTAAATCTGCTTATGGGGTATTTTGAAGACATGCAGCGAATTATTATTAATGCTGCACAGGACCTTATTCTCTTACTAAGTGTGGTTGACAACAACTCATATATTCAAGGAATCCAGTATGAGAATGAGATAATCGTCAATAAAATCATATAGAAAATGTCTCACATCACTGTAGCAGATGAGGAGCATTTCAGACATTTAAAAGTTCTGAATGCTGGCGCATATCTGAAATTCAATTTCCATTCGTGGGAGTTTATTGAGTGCCCAGTGCTACTGATGGAAACCACACAAACATGGGCTATTAAAACATCTGTTCAACTGAAGACATCCCGATTCATCATACTTCATTTCAGACCAATACACAGGGGAATATAGCAAATGATTCCACTTCATTTGGCAGCTGCAGTTTAACTAATGCCAGAGTCTACTTGAATTTGGAATTCTATCTGTACGACAATTTACTGCTACAGTGGGATGAAAATGCATACATTCTAGCATTTGAGGTGTACGTGAGGTCCAGTGCTTCTTAGTACGAGGATGTTGAAGAGGAAGGATGTGTAATCAGTCCATGGAAATTCAAAGAGTTTGTACCAGTCATTGTAACACATCGCTCAAGACAGAACGACATAATTTATTTGGGGCAGATAGATATATGAACTGAATTTGAATCTTCATCACATTTCCCAGAAGGCACTTTAGAAAATACTCAAGCCCTACATGACCATGTGATCAACTATTGCCTACTCACTGATGTTGTGCAGCGAGCTCTATAAATGAAAAGGTGTTGTGCCACACCTAGAGCATTTCACAATGGCTTCTCAAAGCATGAAGATCATTGCAGACATTCAAGGTTTCTATGATCTATTAGTCATCAATTTAAAAAATCTTTTTACAAAGTCATTCTTCGCAGAAGCTATCTTTTGGTATTCAAATCAATATACTCCTTTAACCAGGGTTATTGCTTAAAGGAGATAATGCAGGGCATTCTAACCAGCTCCATCATTAAGCCAAGATACTGCTAATGCATCATGTACTCATATCTCTGCTTGTCCCCCAGAACTGTCAACAGTTTTGGGATGATGTGTTCTCATGGAAGTAGTTGCTCTGGACATAGCAGGAAATCACTGTGTGCATCATGCAGACTAATAGGATCTTTGAGGTCTGCCTCCACAACATACCCTACACCAGAAACATCTGCCACACTATGGATAATGTGTGTGTGAAATCTTATGCGACTTAATTGCCAAGGTCATCAGTTCCTAAGCTTACACACTAATTAACCTAAATTAACCTAAGGACAAATACATACACCCATGCAAGAGGGAGGACTCGAACCTCCACCGGGACCAGCCGCACAGTCCATGACTGAAGCGCCCTACACCGCTCGGCTAATCCTGCGTGGCACACTAAGGATATTTTCATTTAATAATCCCTTGCGTTCATTTTCTGGCAGCCATCAACACTTGACGATCTGTAGCAATTGTGGCATGCCGTGCCTATATAAGTTATTGACATCTAACTACACGATGTATCTCGAATCGAGAGATGTGTTGAATCTGTCACCATCTGTGGGTTATTTGCCTTGGCATGCCTATGGACACATTGGCAAAGTCCCCCATGGATCTCACACTCAAAGCATACAAACACATCAACATCAGTCGATAGTTCAGTGTCTACTTTTTGTTTTCTTGAGCATAGCATCTCAAGATAACCCAGGTGCTATGTAATAAAAGGTAGGATCCAGACCATACATGTTTATGCCTACACTCCGGAATTTCTCAAAGACAACAGCAAGCAAACACACGTCTTTGTCCATATGGTTTCGCATACTCTCCCAAATACATATAATCTTAAACTCCTTCTAAACATTCACAGCACGCACACACTCTGCATCCGATATGGCATCGCCTGTAAGGTTACTGGTGAATGCAGTTAGGTCAGGAGTCTAGTTTCGTCGAGTTTTCCCTACAGTCTAGCTACTTGTATGGGAAAACCCCATTCCTGATCATAATTTGAAACTTTGTATCAACAGAATACGCACCTCGATATGCATATCCTCTTCAGGCAGAGTTTCATCAAGTTACTGGGGTAGTGCCTGCATAAAATACAGCAACTCCAGGAGGTGGAGCATAATTCTTGGGACCATGCACTTGGAGAAAGAAATACATTTCTCAATACTCTCAGGCAGGACACTGACCTGATTATTCTTAGTACTGAAATTAGTCAAGCACACAACAAGAAACTGAACGTTTTATCTGCTCAAATTATGTAAAAAGACGGGTATATGTCGTCGTAATTTATACTTGAGGTTGCATGTGTTATGGGCAGCACTGTAGAATTTCCCTGTTAGGTGAAAATGGTTACTATGAGGAATTTCCGCTTTCCAGTCTAATGGCTGCTCACAAATACTATAATCAACTGCCTTCTTGTACAAATCAGTATTCTCCTTTGACTTGACCATGGAAATGCTGGTGCTCTAAAGGTTTTCAACCTCCCACGAAAGTCCCTCAAACTCAGTGAGATATCATATCACAGGATTATCCCTGGCATATGATTTGTGATGGCTAAGGGTCGAATCATACAAACATAAACCTAGTATGCTGCTGCATATGGTACATCGTTTTCTGTTAAGGTGGTATGTGAGGCTGTAGGGTCGCCTTCACACAGGGTGTGAGAGTAGCGAGGAGGCACTCAAAGCCAGCGTAAACTACAAAAGATCAACGCTCCTGTTGGTGGACATTCGTATAGTTTAATATTTTGTTTTCCTCAATGGGTATGACAACATGTACTGGTTTCCTGGTAGAGCAATTCACAAGAAGTTCTGTTATAAACCGCTTGTGGAGAAGTCAATGAGGGACCTGAAGGAAATATACTTTTGCTCATGTGTTTCCTCAATTAGGATGAAAGGAGTTGGGACATATCTTTGATCCATATGTAGTAATTATTATTACCCCATCTGAAAATATCAGCATGTTCACATGCAGCTTATGCTGACTGGCCAAATAAGAGAAATGAGGGTGCCTAACAACATTGGCTGTAGCTTTACCTGGCTTGTTCTCCTTCAGGCCATAAACATAAACTAATATCTCGATATTCTGTGCCTCAAATTTAGGAATGTCTTGGATCTTAATGGGGAACCAGGTACCATCAGAGTTATAAAACCGATAAATAATAATATCTCTGCCATATTGAGATGGACATTGCGGATGAGCCATGTAATTGTAATTTCTTTCGCAAACCAGGATTGACCATGGAAAACAATATTTGTCTTTTTTTTATTTTGGACATTAATATATGCCCTTCTATCAGCTACATCCTTAGGAAGCTCGACATAGCCGGACATCCCTTTTATAGGCCCAGATACATGTGTATGGAAGTCAAGGTGTAGTACCCAGCAGAGTGATTTATCTGTGCCTTTAATTTCCATTACAGAGAAATTGGGTTGTATAGCAGTCAAGGTGAAATCATGAAACAGCTTAGCTATTGAGGTGCTTCGTGATACCACATCATTTTCCCCCCAAATATACACAATGCTTGTCTCCTCAACACCAGATTCATGTTTTGGGGGACATGTGAGCTCACAACACAGCAAAGTGTTGCAATGAATGGCAGGTTGTATGGGGCATTAACGATTTTTAGGAGCTCTGTTTACATAGCAGAAAGGCACACATTCATAAAACTGATTGGGCCTCTGTGCCTTCCTTCTGGGTACTGCATACAAGGAACTAAATGCACCCCTCAAATGAATCCCCAGTCACCTCATAGTTTAGCTGTGGTATCACATTTACTAACCTGGTGTCCATCTATAATAGGACAGGAGAGGGAAAAGCCATTATCCACAGGATAGCTATTACTACCACTATGACTAGCAGCTGAAGACTGTCACCACAGTTTGGACAAAGTTGGCTGTGGGATGGAGCGACGAGGTATGTGGTGTGGCGTCACATCCCTATGAGGATGCCGGTTCCGACGAGAAGTAGATGCTGCATTTGGCTAAGAGAAGCACCTGGGCTGTGGGGATGAATGCCATGAGCTGCCCACAGCTATCAGGCCTGATTCTGTTGCCAGCAGTGGCGGTGATCTAGCGGCCAGAGGGGTAGGAAACCATGACCGCCATAGCAGTGCGGTGGTGACGAGAGAGGCGGTGGTGGTGGTGGTGGTGGGAGTGACAGCTGTGGGGATGGTGGCAGTTGAGGCGGTGACGCTCCTGCAGCCATGAGCCTTGTCCCAGTGGGTGAGGCGTGTCACACGTGATCGCATTTTAACGACACTGTGTCCACCTGCCCTGGCACCTGCACTGCTGTGTACTGCGAGGATGATGGAGTGGATCAAACCCCGAATGCTGTCAGCTCACCAACTGTAGAGAAAGAACAACGAAAAGTAAGTACACATGTCATAAACTCGCCTGCTGCTGCAAAGAAAGGAAGAACACTGATTATATGTGCTACAAAGAATAAAGATGGGTAAGTAAGTTACCTGAAGCAGTGGCGATGTCACCCTGCTTCCACAGTGACACCGCATCCCTGAGATCATTAAGGACTGCCTTCACCCAGTCAGACATTGGTGACTGGGAGTCACAGAGACCAAGCTCCTGCTGCTTTTCTTTCACCCATTGTAGCTTCTCATTGCCTGGACCAGCACTGAGACACTGATATATATCACTGATATCGCCTATAACAACAACATTCTGATTTTGAAAAACCTATCCAGCACTATGACAAAAATATCAATGAAAAGTAAATGTGTTACACGACATGTGCGATAGATTTACCGGGGGTGGTGTAACACACTTCATGAACTCCTTGAAATCACCTACAACAAGAAGAAAATATCGATTTAAAAACTTATACACATATACAAATTACAACACTACAAAAAATTTGAATCGCCGCTGAATCTGGCGGCTATACTGCGCCATGCAGACTCGTTGGTATGCTCTCTTTCAGTATCCAGCTCACCCACTATTTTTGGAACAAATATTGCAACAACAGCAAGAACTGGAAAATTTTTCGAACGATCATATACTTCGAAACCTTAGCACACTGATCTACGGAATTCATTTTAACGAAAATATGTTACGAAATGAGAACACACTGATTTGATAAACTTGTGCTACGAATTTCGTTTTAACGAAAATATAACGTGGAACATGAAACACTGAGCTACGAAATTCGTTTTAACGAAGACATACAACGAAATTCGAATACACAAACATATGTTACGATATAATGAAAATATGTACTTAAAATGCAATTCCTTCTCTGACCACCTCAGACATTCGCTGCTGCTGCAGTCACTGGCACTGCTGCTGTTTCTGCTGCTGATTGCTTAATGGTGTTAAAGACACTATTGACAACTCGACAAAAGAGACGGTCGGATACACTAACGATTATGACAACTGAATGTAGTCACAGGTTAGACCAGAATGAAGATGACTGTCTAGGGGGAAGGGTTTATATAGGCTGAAACTCCACCCATTAATTTGGCGGGAGCCAATAGGAACACTTATACAGAGGGGAAATCCCCAGTCATCAAGTTCAGACATGTTAGGTGGTGTTGTCCCACAAAACACAGCTGAAACAGAAACTAGTTTATCAGTCCTGCTCGCTGCATCAAAGGTGATGTAAAAATCCTCTGGGATGGGTATTGCTCACAAGGTCAATGTTCCAGGAATGTCTTTATTGGTGTTCACCAGCCCTCCCTGGAACATCTGTTGTCAGCTACATCAAAGCTGGTGCAAAATCATCTGGGACAGGCGTTTTTCACAAGGTCAAAGTTCCATTAATTTCTTTGTCAGTATTCAGCAGTCCAACCTGGATAACCGGTTGTCAGCTACATTGAAGCCAAGGTCAGCATCCTGATGTTTTCCATACAACTTTCCCAGATGCCTTTGAAGCAAGGGTGGCTGTCCTTCTACGAACAATAGGACAAGCTGAGGAATGCCTCAAAGCGCCTGCTTGTGTGTGACAACAAGAAACATATTGTTCTTTGCCGATCTTTCTAATAAGGCCTTTGGAGCTGCTACAACAGGTCTGCTGGCTCAAACATGCTAGGTGATGGGGTGATTCACAAGTGAAGAGCATCCTTCAGATAGAACGCAAGATGTGTATTGTCAAGTGAGCACTTATTCTAGGGATGTCTTTTTCCACAAGCTAGAACGCTTAACGGTTTTCCAGAGTTCCAGGAATGTCTTTGATGCAACTGCTACAAACCACTAGACCACATCGAAGACTGATACAACGGCGACCAGACGCTGACGAAAGCGGGCTGCTTCCGGTCTGTGGGCGAAGAAAAAGGCCTGTGCATGTCAGCAGATGGCTCTCAAACGGAGCGTCTAGTGGAGCCCAGCACACCACTGACTGTGACTGCTGTCGTGAGTGAATGTGCTTCCAGTGTTGAGAGCTACGGTGTTTTTTCGCGATACGTACGATTTTCCACCAAGTTCTATTCGTGTGATAGGTATAAAGTGGTGTCAGTTAAGTTCCCCATGGCCTTTCTTGATTATTTCTACTTACGACAATGTTTTTAACTGTAGGTTACTGTCAGTTTCTACTCACTAATCGGTGTAAAGTGGTGTCAGTTCAATTTCCGCGAATTTTCTTGATTATTCTTACCTGTAACGACGTCTGTAACTACCATTTTTTTATATGTATAATTTATCATCAGCTTCATTGTATAATTAGAGCAGGGCATCTTCCCACCAATTTTGAACCATTTACCATCAACATAACACCAGTTGTGGTACCATGTATTGAATCATATGACTGATGATCTGTAGTTAGAGCATTGGCAAATGTTTCCCGGAAAATTTTCAATTCCGAGCGGTATTGTGAAATAGGTCACACACCAAGACCGTAGGGTAATTGCCAGTTCCGTTTCCTGTGGTTTTTCGGGGCTATTTTTACATGTGACAGTGTTTTTCATTACCATTTTATTGTGATATGTATGATTTACCGTTAATTTCATTGTCTAATTAGAGCAGGATATCTTCCCACTGATTTTGAGTCATTTTCTGTCAAGATAAATCCAGTTGTGGTACTGTGTATTGAATCATATGATTGATGATCTGCATTAGGGCATAGGCGAGTGTTTCTGAACAAAAATTTTAATTTATGACCGATTTTAACCCCGAAAATGTTGACATAAAGAAAATTTTCCAATAGGATGATACCCCAAAATAAAGAAGAAAAGAATGTCTTCCTCGCCATCAGCTTAGCACAGACTGATCGTTTCCCGCCACATTCCCAGGTGGAGGAGGGGAGGGGGATGTGAGGGAGGGTGGAGTTGGTGTAGTTAAATGATCACTTTAATTAATTAATTAATTTGATATCAAAAGCGCGACATTGCCACATCTGCGACAGTGGCAAGGAGAAGGGTGGGGGAGGTCTTCCATCTTGAACAAATTTGGCAACAGTGCAGAGTGGTGTAGAATCACCCTTACTCTACAAGTGATGCATGGCACTAGAAACTCAAAGTGATCAACCAAGTTCAAATTCGATCTGGAACATTGCTCATAAAATCCTTCATAAGCTGACCGTAATTCAACCACTACGTGATGGACCTACTGTGGCTACTTCATCAAAAGGAAAGGCACAGGCTTTGGCAAAAGAAACTGAATCATTCTTTACTCCAAATTCTGCACCCTTCAATTCCTTCAACATTGTTACTGTTAATGCTATTGTCGCCAGTTATATCGATGATGAAAATGAGGGCATCGATGTTACTAATATGTGGGAAAGTAAAAAAGTTCTGTCTCACCTAAAATCATGTAAATCCCCTGATACTGATTAGTAACATGATGTTACGAAACTTGCCTCTCAGCGCACGAAAAGTGATCATCATTAATTCAGTGTTAAAACAAACGCATTTTCCAAGTCAGCAGAAGCATACAAAGTTCATTGCTATACCCAAACCAAACAAAGACTATCGGTTTCCCAAAAATTACAAACCAATTATCATCAGTTTCGAAAGAAGCAGAGCAAGTCATGCTTCTTAGACTCAGCAAAGCATACAACGACAAATCAGTTCTCCGAAATACGCAGTTCGGATTTCGTTTAAAACATTCAGCTCCACTGCAGTTGCTGTTACTGGTGGAAGCAATTACAGGTTGTTATAATGAGGCTCATCTCTTACCGCCTTGGTCATCCAAAACGAGGCTGACATCCAGAATGTAATGTCCTAACCATTGTTCTGACATATTTATGTGTGTGCCAGCCACCCATCATTGTAAATAATGTTTCATAATATTGTCAATTTTAATGTTGTGACTCTAATATAGTGCACTGTAAATCACGTTTCGTTCTTTTGTTTCACAATGTATGTTGTCCTATTGCTATTTATAAGGCTATTTGTAAATCTCCTGTTATTTATGGTTACTAATGATCTAGTCTTTTGTAAGGCAAAATTTGAATCCATCTTCTATACCCATTTGTATTTTGTCATGTTGTGGGGTTTTTATTTTCTCTGTGGTAAACGTTTCGCTCCATTACTGTCATGTTCTGTTAGATACACGAAATGTTATGTAGTTGGATGTAAGGCACCTAGGGGCGAAATCCTACAAAATAAAAAGAAATAAGAAAGATATCACGACGCAACGCGATTCTAATTTGTAAAGTGGAATTCGATTTCCGCTGATAATTTTTCTGACACAATTGTCACAGTTAATACTTGCTTGAAGCTGCAACTCATTTAATATCGATAATAATTAGCAGTTGCTCCGTTAATACGGAGGGGGTCGTACATCAATGGGCTTGAGCGCCTAGTGGGGCGCCTTACATCGTCGAGTTTCGCCTATTGTATGGACGGCGAACAACTTGCGAACCATCCGAGACCTACGACGAGCGTACGCCACCAAGTGAGCCAGAGCTCGTTGGCCGCTCAATTCAGCAGACAAAATGCGTTTTTAAACCTGTTAACTCGCAACTGGGTGTGTACGTATTAATGAGGATTGTATCCTCTACTGGAATCTGCTATTATGATGTCTTACTGATTACTAGTCGTACAGTAAAATTTAAGATCAATTCTCTACATAAATTGTACAATGGCTTGTTTATAGCATTTAGTCTCTTCTGATAAACATTCCTCGTGTCATACAAGACGTGGTGCCTTGTGGAACAGATAATCCTTTTGGCATGATTTTAAGTTTATTGTAGCCCAGTACAGTCGTAATAAATTTTCAGTAGGCTTGTGGACTTCCCATCATTGTAGGGCTAATAACAGTAAGACTCTATAATGGTGGTTTCCAGTAAAAGACGCAATTCTCGTTTGTACATACACGTCTAGTTAAGAGTTAATAGGTGTAGAAACACAGTTTTTGTACTGAGTTGAGCGAGCTCGGCCTACCTTCATGATGTACGTTCTGCGGCCTGTCTTTCTCGTGGGTCTCAGAGCCGTCTGAGTGTCGTCACAATTATTTATGTGTTTACCATTCCGATGCGTCTGCGACGAAGACTGCTGGCGCCGACTGACTGTATTGTCTTCATGATTCTGAGAATTCTTGTGTACGGTGCCCTGCCGGGTGCGACTGTCTGGCGCCGGATGGCCGGTGGTCTTGGCGTGCTGTACTCATAGCCGGTCAAACGGCAAGTTCAGTGCCCCCAGCTAAATAGCAGAGGCATGATTGGTCAACTTAAACTGAGGCCAGTTAACGTCATAAAGCCCTGCACGAAATTGGAGGGAATAGTCACTATTGGTGTGGATGATGTCCTGTGATAGTGTGGGGGAGTTCTGGAATCAGCACTGAATGCTGATTCGCGGCTTTTCGAGGGTAGTGGAGTGTTGAGTAATGTTGGCTTAGCTCTTGCGTGGCATGGGCTCATGGCACTGAGGATCTCATCTTGGTTGGAATCGGACGGTCTTGCGACTTAGTCGCAGTTTTTCGGAATCGTTGTGGAGCGTGACTTTGGTCATACTCCAGCGTCATTCTGCGACTTAAGACCCAGAGTCTTACTCTGCGTTTCCGCACCTGTACCGACAGGGCCGAGTTTAGGAGGCTTTGCTGTGTCTCTTCCTGGAGATACATCCAGGAGTTTCCCTGCTTAGGCCACACGAGCAGACCTTAGAATTCTCGGGCAGCATTCGAGGCTGTGGGTTGAAACAGGAGTCGGCGCCTACGTCTCAGAATGCTGCCTATCGACAACCTGCTGCAGGTTTCAGGACTGGTAAAGTATTTTGCGGCTTCGGCATTGTAGGACCTATCATTATTATACTGAAGTTCTCAGCAGCACGTGCGCCCGTTTTGCTACAAGTCCTCCTTTGTTTCTCCAGGTATTTAATCGGCATATCATTTCGTAGATAGATGTAGAATCCCATTTCATGTCCGTTTTTATTATAAAATTCCCTTTTTTCTACTGAGTAGATTACGATTTTTATTAAATTATTGTGCGTGTGCAGTCGTTATTTTACGAACTAGCAGGGTCCACCATCAATCCCTTTCGTTAACGTTGTGCACATGATTAATTAGGTGGTAGGTAAGGACGGGATCGAGTGCATGTCTAGTTCTCATGCAAAATTCGCCAGAATTACAGAAGTACAAACTCTTCTCCGTCCCGGCACCTCGCAAAGTACGAAATACATGCCAAAATGAAACTTGGAAAATAGTGAAGGAAAAACTACTCGAAAGACTTAGAACTGCTCGTGACAGTCAGAACACAATTACCGAAGAAGATCTACGTGATTAGGCCCGCTGAATTGCTAGTGAGATTTACATTACCGATTTCCACATTTCTTAGATCTCGTTAAACAGATTAAGGAAATTATGAGGGAAAATTACGAAGTTTACTTCAGGTAAATGTGTAGAGGAAATGTTATTAAGAGGTAATACTATAGAGCAATTCGTAGCTGACATAAAGACGAAGTTTCTAGTTATGCCCTAAAATACAGTGTGTCAAGCCAATTAGTGAGGTTCCGTGCAAGAACTGTGTGCAAACTACACTGCATCATTTCGAGCGAAAGAAAGTCAAAGTCGCTTGTGCAGCCGGTGAACGCTATAACACACTCGTATACAACGATGAGCCAAAACATTACGACCACTGCCCACCGCGAGGTTGATGCCTTCTGGTAGTGTTGTTGGCATGTGACGCAGTAAGGAATGAATGTAAGTGGAAGGGACACGAATAGGCAGACGTTATAGTGAAGATAGGGGCCGCGGCGGTTTTCAAAAAGGGCTCATTTTGTGGCGCTGCGGCTGTAAACAAGAATGTCTGAAACGGCGCAGCTGATCGCCTGCTAGCGTGCTACTGGCGTGAGCACCTTTGGTATGTTGTTGAAGGATGATGAAGTAACGAGTAGGTCGTATGGTATTGGACGACCACGTCTCATCACAAAACATATAGGTCGGAGGAAAAAAAAAAAAAAACAATGGTTCAAATGGCTCTGAGCACTATGGGGCTTAATATCTGAGGTCATCATTCCCCTAGACTTAGAACTATTTAAACCTAACTAACCTAAGGACATCACACACATCCATGCCCGAGGCAGGATTCGCACCTGCGACCGTAGCAGCAGCGCGGATCCAGACTGAAGCGCCTAGAATCGCTCGTCCACAACGGCCGGCGGTTGGAGGATCATCCACTGTGTAATCTGTGTAATGCAGGACAGGCAACGATCTGTGGCAGATCTGACGACAGAATACAATCCTGGTGCAGGAACAAGTGTTTCGGAGCACACCGTTCAAAGGCCATTGTTGAACACAGAGATCCACATCACACGACCCCTACGTATTCCTGAGTTGACCCAACGAAATCGTCGGTTGTGATTACAGTGGGCAAAGTAACACTGAGTTTTCACCGTGGATCAATAAAAACGTGTCGCCTCTTGAATGAATCGCATTTCTTGTTACACCAGCTCGATGGTTGGCTCCTTACACTCCGTCATCCAGTCGAATGGCTGCACGAAACATGAACTGTGTCACAGATGCAGGCCGGTGAAGGCAAAATTATGCTATGGGGTACAATGAGTTGAGCTTCCATGGGATCTGTGGTGGTACTGAAGACATCACGACACCAGTGAACTACGTGAACATTATTGTGGAGTACCTGCATCGCTTCGTGCTTAAAGTCTCCCCATACGGCGATGACATCTTCCAATGGGATAACTGTCCATGTTGCAAGATCAGAATCGTGCTACTGTGGTTTGCGGAGCATTATAGTGAACTCACATTGATGTCTTGGGCAGCAAATGTGCCTGATCTGTACCCACTGAAAGACATATCGGGCGCCAGCTACGTTCCTGTAAACCACCATCCCGTAATTGGCGGGAATTGCTTGCCTGTGCGTAGACACCTGGTACCACATACTTCTGGAATCCTGTCAAGGACTTGTAGAATCCATGTCAAGCAGAATCTCTGTTGTAATGTGTTGAAAAGTGGAACAACACGCTATTAAACAGGTGGTAATAACGTTTTGGCTCATTGTTGTACAGCAGGATTGCTCAATCCGTCGATCGCGACCGACCAGTCGATCGCCCTGGCTTTATGAGTCGAACTTTCAAAACCTTTGTCCAAAGTGTGTTCGAATCAGCTGTTTTTGTAAAATACCAGTTTGTTGGCAATGTTAGCTTGTGTGCGAACGACGAATCTTTCCCACCTCTCTTTAAGTGTCTTCTTTATTTTATCTCAAATTGATTTTACTCTCTTTTGTCGGATTTTCTCCATTTTAACCACATTCATTTTACGGATTTCGTAAGGGCTCTGATAACCTCGTCTTGAGCTCCCCTAACCCACAACATACACGCACATTATACGGTACATCAGCAAGTACTTTGTGGATATATTTTGAAAATGTCACATGTGAAATCAGTTCGCTTGCAGTACCTACAGAGAGGAAAGTTTAGATTGCTATTAGATTTGGTTAGCCAGTACGGAGATCTGCTATTTACCACTGAAGTTAGATGACTGAGAAGAGATATAATTCTTAACAGATTTAGGAAACTTCTGTCAGCGATAAAATTTTTTGCGTCTGAAAGGGAGGAAGATTATGCACATCTGTATGATGTGAGATGGTTGTGGGATCTGGCATTTGTAACAGATATGAGAGTTGAACTAGATGAATTGAACAAAGAACTTCAAGGAGAAAACCAAAGTGTCACATCTTATATGTCTTCTATGAACAGTTTCATGCAAAAACTTGACCTTTGGATAGCGCAGCTACAGAAATTAAATGTAACACACTTTCCTCAAATACTGTCGGGACTGCCTCATCAATAAACATCATTGGATCAAGAAGCTGTAGAGAAGAAGTGAACCTCACAACATTGACGACAGAGTTTGATAACCGATTATCAGATTTCAAGGCAATGGTACCTGTTCTAGCTTTGATAGCTCAACCTTTCCAAGAAGCGGATGTAGAGGATATTTCACGTAAAGTGAGTGCTATTTTCTCTTACAGTGAGACTGAACTTGAAGAGGAAATAATTCGAGTTCAGAATGACATTTCCTTACAGTCAGAGTAAAACGAAGATAAATTTCAGATGTGTGAATTTTAGAAAGTGTGAAAAACTACCCTAACATAATAAAAGCGGCAGCATATGTTTTATCGTTTTTTGGATCAACTTATCTATGCGTGGCAGCGTTTTCAGCGATGAACATAATGAAATATAAATGTAGAAATAAACTGAATGATCTTCATTTTTCAGATTGTGTACGGTTGACTCTGACAAATTGTTCACCAGCTTGTAATAAACCCGCCAATAATATGCAAAGCCATGTATCTTATTAAACTTTTTTAACATTTATGATGGCATATATTTTCATTTTTTCAGATGTTTAATATCTTGAAGATTAACTAATAGGCCAACAACATTTAATGGAGAGAAAATTAACTTTTATGCATTTTATGTAAATGAAATGGTTAATTTTGTCCACAGTATTGTTTTGGGCTGAAGCCTTTATGAATTTTTAAGTCAGTAGACCTCTAAATGAACTAAAGTGCATGTATTTGATCTCAAGGCTAAAAAGATATTTTCATTTTTTCAGATGTGTAATATCTTGAAAATTAACAAATAGTCCTACAACATTTAATGGAGAGAAAATTAACTTTTATGTATTTTATGTAAATGAAATGGTTAATTTTGTCTATGGTATTGTTTTGTGCTGAAGCCTTTATGAATTTTTAAGTCAGTAGTGATACGTATCAGTGGGTTACCGTTTCTGCAGCTTTATGTCTGTGTTCGGGAACCTCGAGACACATTAGGACGAAAGATTTAAAAAAAAAAAAAAGGCTGTTCAGTTGCAAAAATCTTGTAATCGACATAGCAAAATCAGGAAAAATGGAAGAGAATGGTTTTTAATATTACATCCGAAACATCTCACCAGTCGTAGCAAATAACTCACTGATTTATTTGCACTCTTGGGCTGGACTTAACATTACATCTGTCTTTAGGAGGACAACAAAAAGATTCAGCCTCTTGATAAAAAATTTTCGACACAGTGAAGCATTTCTCAGAATACTGTTGGACAATATAATTTCTGATAACTCTTTGTCACCTCAGGTTTATCTGCGGAATAGTACTGTCAATCTTCAGGCATTTGTGCAATGTCTGCATCACCAGGTTTACGAATTTGATTAACTATGTCTGGCACGCAGCGCAATATCCAGAACAATGACCACGACCATTTCTGACTCCATCATAATTCTGTCTAAATAGAAGTAGTAATTACTGTGGCGTCACTAAGTGTATTAATTTTTATCCTATCAGGTGTGTCTGGTGTAAAGAGAATGTTTGTTTTCGTCATCCAATCGACACTTCGCATTTTTATGACGCCTACTAGAAGTAATCAAGAAACTGTTTCATGTTAATAAAATACAAATTGTTCCAAAATTATGGTAGGAACTGTGCTACAGAAATTGTTATAAAATATTTCATGGCATCATTTTGAGGTCCCGATTGAGGGAAGTCATCTGTAATGTAGCATCATACACTGCCTTGACTTTCTTTCCTCTGCTAGTCGCTTGTGTAACAATTACATCTGCAACGGGTTAGCTGACGATACGAACGGCAAGTTATTCAAAAAATTAATGATTTGAGAGATTTTTGGTGCGGTTTAAGTGTTCAAAGTTCCCGTGTATGCACTTTGGACTCGGCAGTGTGTGTCGTTACATTCTCTGCTCATTGCTGTATATTCTGCTTACTCGCTGATTCACGCTCCAGGCAGGAAGGGCTGTACAAACCGCTGTTATAAGCGGTTCTTAGTGTGGCAAAAATGAGTAACTTCCATATTTAAAAATGAATACTTTTAGTGCCCTTTATAAGCTAAAATTTTGACAGTGCATTTTTTTCTGTTTATTCTTCCCGTATGAAAAATTTCAGGTTAGGTTTCGACATATCGTATTAAACCATTCGCTTATAAGACTATTGCCCATTGTTAGAAGAGAATGTATTTCCAGGTTTCTTGTAGACACGGTTCTGTTATGGTACGGATAACAGGTGTATCACAGTGTGGGAGTGAAATGACGCGCCAACTAGAAACGTACTCCAACAATGAAGTATGCGGGACTTACAGACGAAACGTCTAAATTGCAGATGGATTCACCGTGATATTCTGGAGCTGTATGGGGCAAACTCATTGTCACATCAAGCTGTAGGGAAATGGTAACAAGAATTTGAACCAAAGACACACAGACGTGAGTGATGCTGATCAGGAACGAAAACATCCATATCGACCACAGACGGCAATGCGTAGACAATCGGCAAAGTGAAAAAAATCTGTGGGTTTTGCAAAGTCCACATAGCGATTTTCGAATGGCACAGTGACCGAGGAGCGGATTTTAGTCGTTGCGGAAATGAACAATTGGTAGAACGTTCCAACCATCGGTTACAAACAGTTGGCGACTATGCTGAAAAATTGTGTAATGTATTTGTGTCACCTTGAAGTGTAGTGCAGTATTCAATAAAGTTTGTTTTGTGAGCCATAATAATATGTAACTTGCTTTTGAAGTCTTCTCGTACAAGGTGCATAATAACTAATAATGAAAGCCGGCCGCGGTGGCCGAGCGGTTCTAGGCGCTTCAGTCCGGAGCCGCGCGGCTGCTACGGTCGCAGGTTCGAATCCTGTCTCGGGCATGGGTGTGTGTGATGGCCTTAGGTTAGTTAGGTTTAAGTAGTTCTAAGTTCTAGGGAACTGCTGACCTCAGATGTTAAGTCCCATAGTGCTCAGAGCCATTTGAACCATTTATTTAATAATGAAAAGTGACACGTACGTATATGTTAACAAAAGCAAAACGTCCCACTAAGCATGAGGAATTTTGAATGTGAAATTAAGGGCTGCCACTGAGTTCAGTGTGATTTTTTGTCCTAGTTAGTACAAATGTGCCTGAAATGTATGGTTTTCGATTAAATCCCCATTTGCTTGTGCTCAAATTTCAGCCTTGGCCTACCTTACCTTGCTCAACGTTGGTAATGTGGTACATTCACTAATGGTCACAGTCGCATTTTCTTCTCGTATAAGACATCTAAACACCAGTATGGTCCAAGATGGATATTTCGAGCACAGCCTGCACATGACTTCCATTGTCACCTGACCCCTATTTGGTTTCTGTTGTAAGGTGCCAACTGCGAAGTGAAGTGTATAAAACTGCCGTTGACACGATTGAGGAACTGGAACAGAGAGTTGTAAAGTCTCGTCAAGTTTTACGAGATGATCCAGGAGCGTTTCAAAGAATTCGTAACTCACCGTAGAGACGAATGCAGTACTGAATCAAAATGCAAAGAAGACACTTGGAAACGCCACCTTTATCAGGTACGAATGTACAGTAATTTGCAACGTGTAACGTTGTGCATTGTTGTGTTTCATATTAAGGTAGGCCATGACTGAAATTTGAACCCATTTATATGAGGACTTGATCGAAAAGTTTACATTACAAATACATTTATACTACCTAGGACAATATTTGCGTCTCGCAACCACATATTCGCAGTTATCCAGCCTCGTTTACTGGAACATTTTCCCTTCTATTAATTTATACTGTTAACCTTGTCAATTTTCGCTTCTAAGTATGATTCACTGCGTATATCAATTTTGCAATTAGACGTCCCTAGCGCTCCTCCAAGTGGCCACTTGCGTCCCTCGGGCATTAAACCGGCCATTAAGGTGTGCGTCCCAGTCTCAGAAAAGTGCAGAATACTAGAACAAAGAACACACAACTTGTCGTTTGCAGTGTGTTCATGAAAGAACAAGTTCGGAGGGAAATCTACAGTGACTCTGTAGACACAAAAGAGGAACTGCACTTCATCAATTTTTTGAGTAGTGGGGAATTATTATTTCAGTGTACAATATCTCCAACGATGTTACCCAGGGCTTCTCAAATTCTGAAGTTCGTGTACTGAACCGGAAAACTACTGTTTTTTATAATTTTTTGTTTCATTCTTCGCTTTCACCAACAGTATGAACAATGTTTATTGTGCAGTAAAAGTTTTTCACATTTTACTGCAAACGTTCACAGTCATTAATAATAATAAACGTTAAAATTTATTTCTTGTCGCTCTTGACTCCTCCGTTGCTTCTGTTTTGGCCAATGTTTTACTAGTGGCGTATGTTGAAAGTCCGTCAGATTCCAATAATCGCTCTCCCGGATGAGTAGTTGTGGTGAAGTTTACTCTAGCTGTTTGAGGACGGTTAGAAACAGTTTCAGACCTGTTGTATTCAATAATCTGTATAGTAATTTACTCAGTTTCGGTCTCAGTGTTTATCTGTCAAGAGGTTTAGTGCACGATGTATAGAATCCTACATAACAGAGTCCAGTGTTTCCACCGTGCTTTTTACTACGAAGTCGGGAACGAGCGAGTGAATTTTGTGGCGGGTTTCAGAGCACCAGAAATCAAAATATCTTAACAGTGGATAAGTGTGTAAATCTGTCAAAGGCCAAGCCAACAGTTAATTCGAAAGCTGTAGTTCCTTCAGCACAGAGACTATTCAGCTGTAACAGGTATGTGCAGATACATAATACCGTACGGCAGAAATTGTGCCGTCGTAAGCAAAAATGCAACGAAATGTTTCTGCGATATAGACTTACCTTTATTTTAGAGAACAGGACTACAAAAGATGCGGCAGCGATATTTCATTTCCCCGCCCACGCTGATTTCCGAATATAATATTGCTTAATAATGTAAGTTAAGATAAAGAATAAATTACTTTGTAATAGGTTCGAAACTATGCAGAAGAAAATTTGCAGTTACTTGATACAATTAACGTATAAACCATACTTATGGTTTGATTTGTATGCAATTTTGAAGATAGCAGAGTAGTAGAATTCAAAAGAGTGCGAGGTAGCCATGTTTGAGCGAGCAGCTGAGACGCTGACATGGGCGGAAGATGTGTGAAGGGTGGGACTGAAGTGGCTTCTCAGACCTCCTAGAAGGTTGGCGTATGAGCGCGGAGGAATGAACTGGTACCTGACTCTGACCTGAGTGAGACACGAAACAGTCCGTTAACAAAGATACTGTTTGGATAAGAAATACACATCTAAAACTCTTGCAATAGTTGATCTGAGTGAATATAAGCGTTCGCGCCAGTTGGTGTTAAGCAAAGCATTTTCATTACGTGAGCAATGAAAACTGACGTATCTGATGTCGCAGGCAGGGAAGAGTTTACAAATAGGGCTAGAGATCCCTGGTTTAAGGCAGACCGTGACGAGGTTTGGAAAAGCGCGGGAAACGTTGCTCGTGGCGCTCGAATCTCAGTGGGGTAATGAAAGAGAAGTCTATGTCATGCAGTTACGTGTAGTATGCACAGTCGCGTGGGAAGTGTCTTTGATTGATGAACCGTAGTTTTACACTGAAGAGCCGAAGAAACTGATACACCTGCCTAATACCGTGCAAGGTCCCCGAGAGCACGCAGAAGTGCCGCAACACGACGTGGCATGGACTCTACTAATGTCTGAAGTAACGCTGGAGAGAACTGACACCATGAATCCTGTAGTATCATTGCCACAGATACTACTACAACTCCACGCCAACACAAGATTGGCAGCCCGTCGTCTGTCGAGCACAGCGCACTCTAGCGGGCTGTGAAGCTCGACGGAACTGGAGTGTGCCTCGTTCACTTCTTAGCTAGATTTCAACCTAGGCAGACGCACTTTCATAAGCGGCCCTCAGCCAGACTTGTTTGCAGTGATTCTCTGAGGAAGGCCCATCAGTCCCTGAGAATATGTTGTTTTAGTTCGTGGTATTCCATGTTTCGAGCTGCAGTCCTACAAACTACAGAAGATAAGTAATTTCATTGTACTATGTGTTTCTTGAATAATAATCCTTCTCTCTAACAGTGTACCGTACCGCATATTATTGCAACCTGGACTCCCTTCAGCTCCTATCAACTCGGCCTCCTACTTATTTGCATTTAGTAACGAGCTGAAAACACCTACACGTTTTGTGCCTCTAAACAGTGAGACACAATAAATACTGCAGGACTGTCCATAAATCCGTAAGAGTGCGAGTGGGTGCAGACCTCTTCTGAACAGCACGTTGCAAGGCATCCCAGATATGCTCAATAATGTTCATGTCTGGGGAGTTTGGTGGACAGCGGAAGTGTTTGAACTCAGAAGATTGTTCCTGAAGCCAATTTGTAGCAATTCTGGAAATGTGGGATGTCGCATTTTCCTGCTGGAATTGCCCAAGTCCGTCGGAATGCACAATTGACATGAATGGATGCAGGTGATCAGACAGAATGCTTACGTACGTGTCACTTGTCAGAGTCGTATGTAGACGTGTGAGGGGTCCCATATCACTGCAACTGCACGCACCCCACACCATTACAGAGCCTCCACAAGCTTGAACAGTCACCTGCTGACATGCAGGGGACTGTTGGATTCATGTGGTTGTCTCCATAACCTCACACGTCCATCTGCCCGATACAATTTGAAACGAGACTCATCCGACCAGGCAACATTTTTCCAGTCATCAACAGTCAAGTTGACGGGCACAGGCGAAGCGTAAAGCTTTGTGCCGTGCAGTCATCGAGGGCACACGAGTGGGGCTCCGAAAGCTCTTATCGACGACGTTTCGATGAATGGTTCGCACGCTGACACTTGTTGATGGCCCAGCGTGAAATAGTCGTACGGGAAAACCCCTATTTCATAGCTACCTCGTAGACGCTGTGTCTCATCTCTCGTGCGCCATCTATAACACCACGTTCAAAATCACTTAAATCTTGGTAACCTGCCATTGTAGCAGCAGTAACCGATCTAACAACTGCGCCAGACACTTATTGTCTCATACAGGCGTTGCCGACCGAAGCGCCGTATTCTGCCTATTTACACATCCCTGTATTTGAATATGCATGCCTATACCAGTTTCTTTGGCGCTTCAGTGTATTTTGAATGGTGAGAATTCCAATATACCGGACTTTCTCCTAACTGGATCGGCAGCCCATCAGACACTTAAGCACGACGGGGATGCATATGTAGGAGGCGTTGCCTCCGCGAACTGCGTCAATAACGACGACAGACGGCAGCAGGACAAGCGCCAGGAGAGGTCCTCCGTGCCAGGGACCTACTTCCTCGTATCACGTGTGCGGAACTGGATCGGCAAGAATTCCTCCACGTGCCGGCTATACAGGGCGACGCAAGCCAACATGTCGGCAGTTCGCTCCACCGAAGCTCGGGGACACTTCATGCACCGGCTGTTACAAGGGAAACTTCCCATCGCACCCCCCTCACATTTAGTGCTAAGAGGGCCCAGTGGACAACCCACCAGAAAATGAACACAGATCGAGCATGAAAACAGGAAGATTGTCTACTGAACTGTGAAAAAAGAGCAAAATAAAAACAGTGACTGGTCCAAGGGCAACAAGTGCAATCTAGAGCAATTAAACGAGCAACGGCATGGTGGTTAAGTGGACATGGTGTTGGACTGCCAAGCGGGCCAGTCGTGTTGAAAACCTTCCTCGTCCCAATTTTCTTTTTTTCCGCTGTTCGTTGTATTCAAATTTGTGTCTGTGTCGTGGTGTAACGTCCGTTTGCACCAGGGATGTGTCAGTTATGGACCTATAATGACAGTCGATTCTGCACAACGACTCTACTGGCATCCGAAAATAAGTCGCTTTCGAAAAGGAACCGCAAGTATTTAATGATAAGCCGGCCGGTGTAGCCGAGCGGTTCTAGGCGCTTCAGTTTGAAACCGCGCGACCACAACGGTCGCAGGTTCGAATGCTGCTTCGGGCATGGATGTGTGTGATGTCCTTAGGTTAGTTAGGTTTAAGTAGTTCTAAGTTCTAGGGGACTGATGACCTCAGATGTTAAGTCCCATAGTGCTCAGAGCCATTTGAGCCATTTAATGATAAGACGACTAGTCAACCGAATCCTTCACCGGAAAACACCTCTGGCATGTCATACACTACATTAGTGGCAGTACGTGTGTTATATGATAGGAATCTCCTATCGAAGCACCTAATTTGTACGCCCCGTATGAGAGTGAGGTACACCTCGTTGTCCGATTTACGTATTCGTATGAATGTGAATGTGATCACTCCCAAAGAAATGATGAAAACATAATACACACATCAAAAAAAGTTCCGGAACCTGTAGAGATAATCGGAATAGAGATTAATATAAACATCTTTTCCGCCCTTTTTACTGCTCATTGCATGTCGTACCACCATACAGCGAGACCTTCAGAGGTGGTGGTACAGATTGCTGTACACACCGGTACCTCTGATACCCAGTAGCTCGTCCTCTTGCGTTGATCCATGCCTGTATTCGTCGTGCCATGCTGTCTACAAGTTCATCAAGGCACTGTTGGTCCAGAGTGACCCACTCCTCAACCGCGATTCGGCGTAGACCCTCAGAGTGGTTGGTGGGTCACGTCGTCCATAAACAGCCCTTTTCAATCTATCCCAGGCATGTTCGATAGGGTTTATGTCTGGAGAACATTCTGGCAACTCTAGTCGAGCGGCCGGCCGCAGTGGGCGAGCGGTTCTAGGCGCTACAGTCTGGAACCACGCGACTGGTACGGTCGCAGAAGTTAAGTCCCATAGTGCTCAGAGCCACTCTAGTCGAGCGATGTCGTTATCCTGTAGGAAGTCATTCACAATATGTGCTCGATAGGGGAGCGAAAAATGGTTCAAATGGCTCTGAGCACTATGGGACTTAACAGCTGTGGTCATCAGTCCCCTAGAACTTAGAACTACTTAAACCTAACTAACCTAAGGACATCACACACATCCATGCCCGAGGCAGGATTCGAACCTGCGACCGTAGCCCTCGTGCGGTTCCAGACTGCAGCGCCTAGAACCGCTCGGCCACTCCGTCCGGCAATATCTTTTTAGTACAGTTGATTGCCTACACAAAATGAGACTGACAAATATTATCGGTGACAGTATAGTAGGTGGTGGTGGGATCACTCATGAAAAATTCCTGTAGTAGTTGGTGTTAGAGCAATACCTTTTTTAGACTGAAGTCAGCTGATAGATATACCCGCTTAAAGGAAGTCCCTGTAACTAAGGAGTCATCTTCAGAGGAGGCCAGGTATCCAAGCAGTGAAGGAATTAGCATATTCATCCAAATATAAGAAGTATTAGAGATAAAGTTTGTGAACTATGACATTATTGGTATATCGGAACACCACTTAGATAATTTGACAATTCAGAGGGTTCCTTTACCAGGATACAGATTAACAGGCTGTTTTTCAAGAAGTTTCTTGCGGAGTGTGGGAGTGGGGCATGTACGTAAAAAACAGTATTTCGTTTGAGTCCATAGACGTATCACGGCAATGCACTGAATAGATATTTGAGTATTGCGCAGGGGCAGTTGAATTTAGTGGAACTTAACTTCTAGTTGTTGTTGTTTATTGGTCGCCTAACTCTGGCTTCAGAGCATTTCTGTTAAAGCTAGAGAGGGTTCTTAATTCACTTTATAGGAAGTACCAAAAATTAGTTGTATGTGGTGACTGCAATATTAATTTTGGATATGACTGTGCACGAAAAAGTATGTTGGTCGATCTCCTAAACTCATATGACCTGATGCATTTTTTCCTTCTAGGGTGGAGGGGAACAGTACCACAGCCATAGAAAATATTTTTATTCATTCTTAATTAATAGATGGACATTCTGTTAGTAAAAGGGTGAATGGCCTTTCAGGCCATGACGCACAAATTTTAACACTAAAAGGCTATTGTACTCAAACAAATGCCACATATAACTATAAAATATGTTGTTGTTGTTGTGGTCTTCAGTCCTCAGACTCGTTTGATGCAGCTCACCATGCTACTCTATTCTGTGCAAGCTGCTTCATCTCCCAGTACGTACTGCAGCCTACATCCTTCTGAATCTGCTTAGTGTATTCATCTCTTGGTCTCCCTCTACGATTTTTACCCTCCACGCTGCCCTCCAATACTGAATTGGTGATCCCTTGATGCCGCAGAACACGTCCTACCAACCAATCCCTTCTTCTAGTCAAGTTGTGCCACAAACTTCTCTTCTCCCCAATCCTATTCAACACTTCCTCTTTAGTTATGTGATCTACCCATCTAATCTTCAGCATTCTTCTGTAGCACCACATTTCGAAAGATTCTATTCTCTTCTTGTCCAAAATATTTATCGCCCGTGTTTCGCTTCCATACATGGCTACACTCCATACAAATACTTTCAGAAACGACTTCCTGACACCTAATTCTATACTCGATGTTAACAAATTACTCTTCTTCAGAAATGCTTTCCTTGCCATTGCCAGTCTACATTTTATATCCTCTCTACTTCGACCATCATCAGTTATTTTGCTCCCCAAATAGCAAAACTCCTTTACTACTTTAAGTGCCTCATTTCCTAATCTAATTCCCTCAGCATTACCCGACTTAATTCGATTACATTCCATTACCCTCGTTTTGCTTTTGTTGATGTTCATTTGTATCCTTCTTTCAAGACACTATCCATTCCGTTCAACTGCTCTTCCAAGTCCTTTGCTGTCTCTGACAGAATTACAATGTCATCGGCGAACCTCAAAGTTTTTATTTCTTCTCCATGGATTTTAATATCTACTCCGAATTTTTCTTTTGTTTCCTTCACTGCTTGCTCAATATAGAGATTGAATAACATCGGGGAGAGGCTACAACCCTGTCTCACTCCCTTCCCGCCGGCCGCGGTGGTCTAGCGGTTCTAGGCGCTCAGTCCGGAGCCGCGCGACTGCTTCGGTCGCAGGTTCGAATCCTGCCTCGGGCATGGATGTGTGTGATGTTCTTAGGTTAGTTAGGTTTAAGTAGTTCTAAGTTCTAGGGGACTGATGACCATAGATGTTAAGTCCCATAGTGCTCAGAGCCATTTGAACCATTTTGAACTCCCTTCCCAACCACTGCTTCCCTTTGATGTCCCTCGACTCTTATAACTGTCATCTGGTTTCTGTACAAATTGTAAATAGCCTTTCGCTCCCTGTATTTTACCCTTGCCATCTTCAGAATATGAAAGAAAGTATTCCAGTCAATATTTTTTCTTTAACTCTACAAATGATAGAAACATAGGTTTGCCTTTTCTTAATCTAGCTTCTAAGATAAGTCGTAGGATCAGTATTGCCTCACGTGTTCCAATATTTCTAGTGAACCCAAACTGATCTTCCCCGAGGTCGGCTTCTACCAGTTTTTCCATTCGTCTGTAAAGAATTCGCGTTAGTATTTTGCAGCCGTGACTTATTGAACTGATAGTTCGGTAATTTTCACATCTGTCAACACCTGCTTTCTTTGGGATTGGAATTATTATATTCTTCTTGAAGTCTGAGGGTATTTCGCCTGTCTCATACATTTTGCTCACCAGATGGTAGAGTTTTGTCAGTACTGGCTCTCCCAAGGCTGTCAGTAGTTCTAATAGAATGTTGCCTACTCCCAGGGCCTTGTTTCGACTTAGGCCTTTCAGTGTTCTGTCAAACTCTTCACGCAGTATCATATCTCCCATTTCATCTTCATCTACATCCTCTTCCATTTCCATAATATTACCCTCAAGTACCTCGCCCTTGTGTAGACCCTCTATATGCTCCTTCCACCTTTCTGCTTTCCCCTCTTTGCTTAGAACTGGGTTTCCATCTGAGCTCTTGATATTCATACAAGTGGTTCTCTTTTCTCCAAAGGTCTCTTTAATTTTCCTGTAGGCAGTAGCTATCTTACCCCTAGTGAGATAAGCCTCTACATCCTTACATTCGTCCTCTAGCCATCCCTGCTTAGCCATTTTGCACTTACTGTCGATCTCATTTTTGAGACGTTTGTATTCCTTTTTGCCTGCTTCATTTACAGCATTTTTATATTTTCTCATTTCATCAATTAAATTCAATATTTCTTCTGTCACCCAAGGATTTCTACTAGCCCTCGTCTATTTACCTACTTGATCGTCTGCTGCCTTCACTACTTCATCCCTCAAAGCTACCCATTCTTCTTCTACTGCATTTCTTTTCCCCATTCTTGTCAATTGTTCCCTTATGCTCTCCCTGAAACTCTGTACAACCTCTGGTTTAGTCAGTTTATCCAGGTCCCATCTCCTTAAATTCCCACCTTTTGCTGTTTCTTCAGTTTTAATCTACAGTTCAAAACCAATAGATTGTGGTCAGGGTCCACATCTGCCCCTGGAAATGTCTTACAATTTAAAACCTGGTTCCTAAATCTCTGTCTTACCATTATATAAACTATCTGAAACCTGTCAGTATCTCCAGGATTCTTCCATGTATACAATCCTCTTTTAGGATTCTTGAACCAAGTGTTAGCTATCATTAAGTTATGCTCTGTGCAAAATTCTACCAGACGGCTTCCTCTTTCATTTCTTACCCCCAATCCATATTCACCTACTACATTTCCTTCTCTTCCTTTTCCTACTATCGAATTCCAGTCACCCATGACTGTTAAATTTTCGTCTCCCTTCACTACATGAATAATTTATTTTATCTCATCATACATTATTTACTTCAATTTCTTCGTCATCTGCAGAGGTAGTTGGCATATAAACTTGTACTACTGTCTAGGCGTGGGCTTCGTGTCTATCTTGGCCACAATAATGCGTTCACTATGTTGTTTGTAGTAGCTTACCCGCACTCCTACTTTTTTTATTCATTATTAAACCTACTCCTGCATTACCCCTATTTGATTTTGTATTTATAGCCCTGTATTCACCTGACCAAAAGTCTTGTTCCTCCTGCCACCGAACTTCACTAATTCCCACTATATCTAACTTTAACCTATCCATTTTCCTTTTTAAATTTTCTAACCTACCTTCCCGGTTAACGGATCTGACATTCCACGCTCCGATCCATAGAACGCCAGTTTTCTTTCTCCTGATAACGACGTCCTCTTGAGTAGTCCCCGCCCGGAGATTCGAATGGGGGACTATTTTACCTCCGGAATATTTTACCCAAGAGGACGCCATCATCATTTAACCATAGAGTAAAGCTGCATGCCCTCGCGAAAAATTACGGCTGCAATTTCCCCTTGCTTTCAGCCGTTCGCAGTACCAGCACAGCAAGGCCGTATTGGTTAGTGTTACAAGGCCAGATCAGTGAATCATCCAGACTGTTGCTCCTGCAACTACTGAAAAGGGTGCTGCCCCTCTTCAGGAACCACACGTTTGTCTGGCTTCTCAAAAGATACCCCTCCGTTGTGGTTGCACCTATGGTACGGCTATCTGTATCGCTGAGGCATGCAAGCCTCCCCACCAACGGCAAGGTCTAAAGTCTTTTAAATATCGTTAAGGAATAAGAGTGGCAGGAAGTTTATAGTGCTGATAACGTAGATGACAAATACAATGCTTTCCTTAAGATATTTCTCATGTTCTTTGAGAATTGCTTTCCTGGGTGGCTGACTAGTGGGATAAGGATATCATGTAGAACAAAGAAGGAATTATATCAAAATGTTGTATTGTATTGTATTGTATGGAACTGGGGACCTAGAAACGACGGAGAGGCTTCGTCCCCGCCGTAGCCCGCAGTGGTACACAACCCCACAACAGGCACCCCACCGCCGCCCCAACCGAACGCAGGGTTATCAAAATGTTAGTGGTAGTCACAATCAAGTTACAGTAGTCCATTACAAACAGTATTGTAAGGTGCTTAAGAATATTACGAGGGCTATCCACAAAGTACATTACGTTTTGGAATTAAAACTAAATAAAGTATTGGAAATTTTTTTGGTTATATACAGATGAAAGCCACACTTAAATACTACTTTTCTACATAGTTGCCATTTAAATTAAGGCACTTATCGTAGCGATGGACGAGCTTGGAAATTCCTTCGTCGTAAAATTCGGCCGCCTGCGCCTTCAACCACGTAATGACTGTCTTTTGTGACAGAAAAGGTGTGATTTTTGTGGATTTCCTGGAAAGAGGCAGTACAATAAACTCTCAAAGGTATTGCCAATCTCTGCACAACCTCAGAAGAGCAATACAAAACAAGCGCAGGGGAAAGTTGGGCTCAAAGATCTTGCTGATTCACGACAACGCCCGGGCCCACACGGCAAATGCCACTCGTGAAGTTCTCGAATCTTTCAAGTGGGAGTTGTTTCCTCATCCGCCGTATAGTCCCGACCTGGCACCGAGCGACTTCCACTTCTTCCCAGCAATGAAGAAGTGGTTGGCTATGCAGTTTTGATGACGACGCACAGCTTCAAGAAGAGGTAACCACGTGGTTGAAGACGCAGGCAGCCGAATTGTACGACGAAGGAATTTCCAAGCTCGTCCATCGCTACAATAAGTGCCTTAATTTAAATGGCAACTATGTAGAAAAGTAGTATTTAAGTGTGGCTTTCATCTGTATATAATAAAAAAAATTTCCAATATTTTATTTATTTTTAATTCCAAAGCGTAATGTACTTTGTGGATAGTCCTCGTATTTGGAAGGTAAAGAGTATGTGGTTCGCAAATAGAATAGCTAATTCACAGGATAAAATTAAAACCATGTGGTCAGTTGTAAAGGAAGTGTCTGGTCAGCAGCACAAGGTCGATGATATAAAGTCAGTTCATAGTAAAAATATTTCTGTTACTGATAAGTGAGATATATGTACCGTATTTAAGAATCACTTTCTGAGCATTGCTGGTGAACTAAATAAAAATTTAGTTTCTACAGGGAATCATGTAACACTCTTGGAAAATGCCTTTCCGAGACTGATGTCTGAAATACAATGACAAGGGGGAGACTGAGTCAATAATTAAATCATTGAAGACTAAGGGCTCTCATGGATAAGATGGAGTACCTAGCGGAATATTAAAGTGCTGTACTGCACATGTTAGCCCTGTACGTAGTCATGCTTGTAATATTTTCTTTAAGAATGGTCAGTTTCCTGAACGATTAAAGTACTCAGTAGCAAAGTTGCTTTATAAAAAGGGGGAAAGGGATAATGTAGACAATTTTAGACCTATTTCTATGCCATTAATGTTTGCTAAAGTTATTGAAAAGGTTATGTATGTAAGGATGTTTGATCATTACATATCACATAATTTTGCTATCAAAGGTACAGTTTGGCTTTAGAAGTGGTTTAACAACTAAAAATGTTATATTCTCTTTTCTCTGTGAGGTACTGGATGGGTTAAGCAAAAAGTTTCGAACGGTAGACATATTTTTTGATTTAACTAAGGAGTTTGATTGTGTTGATCACAAAATATTGCTTCAGAAGTTGGAATCACAATTGATTCGCCTCTTACTTCAACAACAGACAGTAAAAGGTCATTATTCATAGTGTTGAAGCTGACTGTGGTGTGGGGTCTGAATGGGGTACGGTCAAATGGGGAGTGGCCAAGGGATCAGTGTTGAGGCCACTCCCGTTCATTATTTATATAAATGATATGCTCTCTCGTATTACAGTTAAGTCTAAAACATTTCTGTTTACTGATGACACTAGCTTGATAGTAAAGGATGTTGTGTGCAACACTGGCTCCAACCCAACTTTTAATTTCACAAAATAGATATATTATTAGTGAAACTGAACAGTTCAAATTTCTAGGTTTTCAGATAGATATTAAACTGTCATGGAAAGCCCATATTCAGGATCTTGTTCAGAAACTTAATGCTGCCATTTTTACTATTCGAACGGTATCTGAAATAAGTGATCGTTCGACACGAAAATTAGTCTACTTTTCTTATTTTCATTCGCTTATGACATACGGTATTATAGTTTTGGGGTACCTCTTCCCATTCTCAAAGGATATTTTTGGCTCAGAAATGAGCAGTTCGGGTAATAAGTGGTGTAAGTTCACGAACCTCTTGTCGACACCTGCTCACTACTCTGGGTATTCTGAAATTGGCCTCTCAATATATATATTCTTTACTGCCGTTTCTTGATAACAATATTAGCTTATTCCTAAGAATTATCAGCTTTCACACAGTTAATACTCGGCAGAAATGCAATCTGCAATTGGATCGCACTTCCTTAACTCTGTGTAGAAAGGTGTGCAGTATACTGCTGCATCCATTTTAAGCTACCACAAGAATTCAAAAATCGTAGCAGTAATCCATGCGTTTTCAAATCGAAACTCAAGACTTTTGTCATGGGGCGCTCCTTCTATTCTGTTGAGGAGTTCCTTGAAAAATTAAGCTGATTCTTATGTTAAATTGTTGATTGCGTTTACTTAAACTTATGGCTTGACTTTTTTGGGTTCATAAACATTTTATTTTATTTGCTAGTACTTTTATGTTATAATTTCATGTACTGACACGTTCCATGACCTTCAGATTTGCTCCTCGATTTGGTCCTACGGAACTAGACCTGTAAATACATAAATAAATAAATATGCATGTAATCTGTATGGATATGTTGTTACTCAGTAAATGAAAATTTTGCAGGTCAAGAAAATGATTTTATGAACTACTCTTAAATATGTTCAATGCAGTTGCGTGATAAATCCTATGAGAAATTTCCATCTTGGTATGTTCCAGTTTGTACTGTACTACTTTACTATCTACACTACTATTTAGTCTATATGTAGTTATTACTAGGGAAAAAATTTTTATTCACAATTTACAAGCAAAGAAATCGCAAATTTACTGGTAAATGTAGTATGCAATTTTATTTTATACATATTTTTTTTTAATTTCTAGTATGATCCCAATACTGTTTGTGCGATGGCTTGGATACTAAATAAATAAATAAGTGCCTTCTCCAACACGGCGCCACTCACCTGTAGAGACGGCAGTAATAGCTGGCTACAGCGCGTTTTCACTTACCGCCGAAAATAGGGTGTTAACCGTCCGATGCGGAATGGACAAACCACAGGCCAGCACTTGAATTGAGGATGTTCTTTTTACTATAAAAATGGTAGTTGGCTTCATTACAAGTAGGAAAAGAGGGACTATGTTCCAGCACGTCATCTTGGGAAATTTTTTATTCTTATTTAACATACAGTTGATATAAAAATAATACTGAAAGCTGAAGTAAGGTGGGGGGAGGTGGGGGGAGGTGCCGGCCCCTGATTGGTTAGCGCAACCACCAGTTGTGCGAGCACGTCTGGAGACGAAGGTTCGAAAGGACACTTGTTGCTGGGATCTCGAGAGGTGCAGATATGCAGAGAATACGTCAGATTCGAGTTATGTGCTACGCTGGTGAGCTGTGGTACAACCAGTACTTTGCTGGTTCACCGTTGAGTCCTCCTCTTAACTATCGATCGTGGCTGAGTTAGTTTTAACGGAAAGGTTTAGTAGAGGATGCAACTAGCGACTCTTGACAGTCAGTCAGTGCTTTAGCTGGGTTAAGTGAGCAGCCTATTATTTAACTTCTGCATCTTGTATGATTAGAACAGAATTTTTACATGTGATTCCCTAAAACAAATGTAAATGGTCCATGACTATAGCAATAAAACGTTGACTGACACGACTGTCAGATATTTATTTCTGGGTTGTTATCTGGTGGCGACCTTTGCGCTTTAGCGATCCCTGCTGATGTTGTCCACCTACTATATACAGAGATTGAGTGTGTTTGTTGTGAAACAGGAAACAGAGATGACAGTTTGGGGTTGGGAATAGAGGTTACAAGGTATTATAAAGCACATTTCGGTCTGTTGGATTCTGAACGTGATGGAATTCCGCATGCACTATCACGGCTATGTCATGGGGTTAGACGTTATTCATTTATACGTAGCTTTCCAAGCCGAAGGCATGCTGGTAAACCTCCAACACCCATTTTTTTATTTCACCAGACTAGTAATTTCAAGTAGTGTTTAGGCCCTCTGCTGTTTCTTATCCATATAAACGATTTAGGAGACAATCTGAGCAGCCGTCTTAGTTTGTTTGCAGATGATGCTGTCGTTTATCGTTTAGTAGAGTCATCAGGAGATCAAAACAAAATGCAAAATGATTTAGAAAAGATATCTGTATGATGCAAAAATTGGCAACTGACCCTAAATAACGAAAAGTGTGAGGTCATCCTCATAAGTGCTAAAAGGAATCCATTATACTTCGATCACACGATGAATCAGTCAAATTTAAAGGCCGTAAATTCAATTAAATACCTTGGAATTACAATTATGAACAACATAAATTGGAAGTAAAACATAGAAAATGTTGTGCCCAAGGCTAACCAAAGACTGGGCTTTATTGGCAGGACACTTAGAAAATGTAACTCATCTACTAAAGAAACTGCCTACACTACGCTTGTCCGTCGTCTTTTAGAATACTGCTGCGCGGTGTGGGATCCTTACCAGGTAGGATTGACGGAGTACATCGAGAAAGATCAAATAAGAGCAACACGTCTTGTAATATCGCGAAATAGGGGAGAGAATGTCACTGAGATGATACCGGATTTGGGGTGTACATCATTAAAACAAGGCGTTTTACGTTGGGGCAAAAATATCTTGTTGACGCCGACCTACATAGGGAGAAACGATCATCATAACAAAATAAGGCAAATCAGATCTCGCACGGAAAGGTATAGGTGTTCGTTTTTCCCGCGCGCTGTACGAGATTGGAAAAATAGAGAATTATTGTGAACGTGGTTCCATCAACCCTCTGCCAGGCCCTTAAATGTGATTTACAGAGTATCAAATGGCTCTGAGCACTATGCGACTTAACTTCTGAGGTCATCAGTCGCCTAGAACTTGGAACTAATTAGACCTAACTAACCTAAGGACATCACACACATCCATGGCCGAGGCAGGATTCGAACCTGCGACCGTAGCGGTCGCTGGGCTCCAGACTGTAGCGCCTAGAACCGCACGGCTTCTCCGGCCGGTTACAGAGTATCCATGTAGATGTAGATGTAGATGTAATTTAATCGTACTCATGACGACACGTGGATCTATGTACAGTTCGAAAGTTATATATCGCCCGTGTTATCTAGGTAGCTGTGCACTTGTTTGAATTTTAAATGGTATGCAGGACTACTTTGTTCTGGATACGATTCAATGACAGCACTCATATCCAATAGTAACTGAGCAACATTGTGGTGCCTAGCCGAGGCTTGAACAAAGCACTGAACGCCATTGCTGGCTGCGTAGAAAGAGATGCGAAATGTCTTATTTTTTATCAGTATCAATTAATAAGTGTCTACTTGAAATTACACGAAGAAATTTTTTTGTTGAACCACGACTTGGGGCTCGTATCCAGTAATTATTGTCCGTGTCACCTGATCATGTAAGATCTAAAATATGGTTTCTTTCACAATCAACAATTTGTGCGCCTGTTTAAACTTGATATCACGTCACGTGTAACTTTGTGTTGGACGGCATTTCGATTCCAGCACCTACTTGGATTGTTAATTAAGCACAATCAAATGTTAGATATCGAATTGTTGTTGCTTTCTAGCCACGAGTAGACGTTATGTATCGGTTTATTTCACACGAGCGAGATGTGCGTATGTTTGAAATAAAAATAGCCGGCCGCGGTGGTCTCGCGGTTCTAGGCGCGCAGTCCGGAACCGTGCGACTGCTACGGTCGCAGGTTCGAATCCTGCCTCGGGAATGGATGTGTGTGATGTCCTTAGGTTAGTTAGGTTTAAGTAGTTCTCAGTTCTAGGGGACTGATGACCACAGCTGTTAAGTCCCATAGTGCTCAGAGCCATTTTTTTGAAATAAAAATAACTTGACGATAAGTTCTGTTCTAACCGTAAGTCGAACCCTGCACATATCGCTGTTGTTGGCTACGTTAGCTATCAAATTTTCTTTCACTAGTAACTAGGAGCTGGGTGTACGAACCTGAAATAGCGTGATGAAATGTTCTATATCTGACTGTGAGTCATTTCGCCAGTAATTTGGTATGGATGTGATACAGTTTGAAATGTCATGACGCAAATTTTTGTGCCCGACGAAGATTAGATCCCAGACAGGCTACTTTGGTGGAGAGCTTGAGTAATTTGGATTCTTATGTTAGTGAAAAACGAAACGACGGAACCGTGGATTTGGACGTGCGATGCACCCCTGCGTTGTTCAATTGGCGTTACCAGAGATAAAGAGCGACTGTTGGTGCCTGCTGGAGACGGTTGCCTGAAGCGTAAATCGAACCCAGATCTTGTGCATACTAAGGAAGAAACATTCCAGCGCATCATCGAACTCCGCACTTGGCTGTCCCTCGGTTTCGTCATAACGGAAGATACACTACCTTGGATGAGAATTCTGACTCCCTAGAGGGGGATTACAGCCTATTGAATACATTTATTTCCTTGTACGGCCACGTTATTCAGCAGCTGGCTCGGCTACCCGATACACAGTTTCGACTTGGATTTTTAGTCACTGAAATAAAAGCACGTAACGGACAAACGAAAGAAATGGCAGCTCTGTAGGATGGAGAAATTCCTACAGGAAATGTTGCTTTCTACTTGTGGTGCTCTGGTACTGTAAGAGTTCGTGATGTAGTTGTAAATGTTGCCCAGAGAAAATGAAAAGTACACAGCAGAAATCATTGGTTCATTAATTTTTGTAAATCGCATTTCGTGTGTGTGCTAAAAGTATCTCTCAGAAGGAAGTTCCAATATAAATTTATGTTCAGAAAAAACACCTTGAACAAATATAGATAGGACGTTCATATTCACAGGACATGTACATTAGTATGTTCTGCAGAAATGATTAGCATTTCAGTTACCTGGGTTTAGCATGTGTCCTGTTGACTAGTAGGCACAGGGTCCTCCATGGGCCCTGATAACTTGTTCCATGTGTGATGGCATCGAGGCGTATAAGGCGCGAATGGCGCCCTATGGTGTAGCCATCTATGCTGCATTCACCTGGTTCGAAAGTTCATCTGTGGTGGTTGGCATTGGGCCACAGTGCTGCATTCGCCATTTCACCATATCCCACAAATTTTCGATTGGTGACAAGTCTGGTGATCTGGCGGGCCAGGGCGATAGGCTGACATCCTGTGACACCAAGTAGACACGTGTTCGTGCAGCAACATTTGGTCGTGCATTATCTTGCTGAAAAATGGCGTCTGGGGTGTTGTGCAGAAAGGGCACGGCTACGAGTTGCAGGATGTCATTCACGTAGGTCACGCTGGACACGCCCTAACTTCTGATTTCCGGTTGTACCCAATAGCACCCCCCACCATAAGGCCTTGAGTTGACACCGTATGTCTTGTGCAAATGCAATCTCTGCGATGCCGCTCCCTCTGTCCGCAGCGAACTAAAATGCGACCATCATTTTCAACCTAAGAGAACCTGGATTCGTCCGAAAACACTCTCTGAAGACATTCCTGTCCCCAGTGATGTCATTCAATACATCATTGCCGTCTAGCATGTTTCTGCACGTCCGTCAAAGGTAGGCAGATAAGTGGACGGCGCTCAGGTAACTCCTGATAGTGTACGATGTATTACAATGTTACGCCAGAGCCGAGGAGGACGGAAATCTGTCCTGCAATGCTATTCGGATGAGGTGTCGATCTTCTCGGGGGGCGGTCTGGGTGGTGTGACCTGACCAATCTCGTTGTGTTCTATGGCCATCCGTGAACCATTCTGCAGACACGCGTTGCACTGCCGAAACACTTCGTCCCACACGAGCAACAATTTCCCGGATGGATGCATCACATTCTCTCATGCCAAAAATCCACTCTCTTTAAAACTCACTGATTTGACGGTGTGGTTCACGCATTCGTCTGCAAGGCATCTTGAACGTCTGCTCAAGCCACACTGATCCTTTACCTTCGGTTTATAGTGACACCGAGAGCCGCAGGCACACTTTACCTGTATGTGGTGTTGCGCCGCGATATTGATGTTGGTCTTAAACCTAGGGGCCGGCATGGTTCAAATGCTAATCATTTCTGCAGAACAATCTAATGTACATCTCCTGTGAATATGAACGTCCTATCTCTAGTCGTTCAAGGTGCTCTGTTTTTTTCTGAACATGAGTCTAATTTACTTCACTTTCTAGCCTGCCAGTAGTAGCACAACTTCAAAAAATGTTTCTGCGAAAGAGTCTCGGCTGTCTGTTCACAACAGAACAATTAATGTACAGGTGTTTCTTCTGGATGCAGCAGATGCGCCACCCAGGCGATCGCGATGTTTCGCGCTGTTTGCCTATGACGTACAGCTCACGTGAAGGATTGGAGGCAGTACGAAACGTTTGTGCCATGCATGAGGCGAGTTCCATCGAAGAAATCACCTCAGAAATTGATTTTCTCGCTTCAGGTAGGATAGTTTTGACGCGGATTATTCGCCATGCATTTAATGAAAATCGTCTTCGTGGCTACCACTATGGTCTACGTTACGATATCTGATAACTCCAAATGTGGTGACTGTGACCATTTAAACTTCGTGTGAAATTTGCATCCCATGACAAAAATTCGAAAGCTGGATGCAGGTGCACTACATGATCTAATTCAAAGCAATAGAAGTGAAATGGGTGGCCAGATCTACAGGTTTTCTTGACCACCATCAATCCCTCACCGAACATTCCTGTCCATGATCGTTACAGTTAATGAGATGTGGTGCCCTTATCTCAACTACACAGGAATATATTAATGTGTGAGCCCTATTTCAAAACATCTCCTCAAGCAAAGGGTAGTGTGCTATCGCCAGAGATATTATTTTGCCTCCGGTGGCACAAAAAGCCTGTTGTGTAGTACAAACTGTTTCCCGGAAGTGTGTCATAGCCTCTGATATTTGCTGGAGCATCCGAGACAGAGTTTGGTAAGAAAAACGACCAAAAAGATGACTCTGAGCACTATGGGACTTAATTTCTGAGGTCCTCAGTCCCCTAGAACTTAGAACTACTTAAACCTAACTAACCTAAGGACATCACACACAGCCATGCCCGAGGCGTTCGCGCGGTTCCAGACTGTAGCGCCTAGAACCGCTCGGCCACCCCGGCCGGCACCAAAAAGATACCATTGAGTTTTTCACTGCTTATTTGACAAAAATGGCTGTCCAGCAGCTTATTTTGGATGTCATCCGTCGCCAAACATCTTCTCCTGATCTTGCACTCTGAAATCTATACCTTTTTCACTCATTCTCATATGACCATCAAGAAAATACCTTTCTGGATGAAAATGAGGTTCAACTTGGATGACCGACATATTTGTCCTCAAACTAGTAGATTCCTACAGGCATGGAATCGAGGAGGTACACAATTGTTGTGAGACTGTTGTATAAAATATGAAAGACTGTATTATTATTGGTAAATTTCCGTCTCATGTTTTTCTGTTATATGAAATAAATCAACGAAAAATGCTATTAAAATACACAAATGTATTATGACTTATCACGTTAACCTTGCGATGACAGTCTGTTTTAGTGAAAGAAGAAGTATATGAGCATACCCACAACTCCATGCATTACTAAGATATTCTGCATTTTTAATCTCTATATGACCAGGGTCTGCATCAAATCCTATGCCATACCCAAAAAGTATTTCAGAACTATCACGAAAATGCGTAAATCTGGCAGTCAGAGTAGACCCAAAAAGAAATCCAGCAAACAAATTAGTCAGTGCTACACAAAAATAAATCAAATTGTGTATTAACAAAAAACTACAAGAGTTCAGTGCTGCAGTTTCTTAAGTTTTTTGCCTTTAGGCCTAAGTGATGTTAAATTGAGGTTGCAAGTAAACTTATGATGGACAAGTTAAGATTTGCTCATTGATTTTCGATCTGGAAGCTTAGAGATCAGTAACAGAAGAAGTAAAAAGCTGAGAAAGTGTCTTGTTCTCCGTCAATAGCTGAACCAAGGGCTAACTGATCTTCTGGTTCACAAGAAAGCCACGTCAACTCATACTTAGCGAGCAAGTGCTGTTTGTACTACATTCCCATTGTCACAGTAATTGATTATACAGACAACTCGCAACATAAAATATGAGATTAGTTGTAGATTCTGCAGGGAATGACCTTCCAGGAATCAAATCATAAATTTGCTAATCTGATGTTACATAATAAATGATAATGGTGGTTCATATTATTTCATGGAAATGACAAGAAAATACCAAGCAAATTCAGCAGGATAATTCAGAAAACCACTCGAGGAAGTAAGTCAATGCTCACACAGTTGCCAAACATTTATAGAATGTTGTCAGTTCTCCATTAGAGCAGCAGAAGGAACGATATATTTCTTGATGTGGCTTGTCCTTGGGAAGACACGACAGCTCTGCCTAACGCTGCACTGGTTGCGAGCTAAAATACCTGAAATATAGACCAATGAGTTTCATTCCCATTGCTGTAACGATGATTTGGGTCTAAAACGTAGTTACAAGTAATATCCAAATATGTCAGCTGAAAATCGAACATCAAGAATGAAGAACATTGGGAATTATTTGAGTATAGCTCTTGTAACTACCTTTCTTCCGCATTACTGGAAGCGATTCCCCATTTACTGGAAGCGATTCGCTTATTTTAGCATTACCAGATGTTATTAATATTATGAGTAAATAGTTTCTTAAATTTTCTACACTTAAAAACAGTTTTCGTTAAGAATGCTTTCAGTGTGTAACGGGTAAATACAGATCTGCTACCAAAAACCATAAAATGTCTTGAAATTTTTTTTAAAATTTTTGAATTTATCTCCGTTTATATTTTTCTATGTAATTTCCTAATTAATTTTGCTGATATTTGTGTGATATTTTTGTTGAATGAATTTATAGAATGATACAAGTATCTCCAAGAAAGAAACTTTGTAAAAACTCATGGAAAGCTGCAACCGATTCGTATTGACAGTATTATACCTGTCACAGTGTAGCACTGGTGACGGGGAGTGCGCCAAACTAAGTTCGCTCGCCACTGTGCAGAAAGAAACAAAGTCGGGGTCATGGCGTAGAGTGATTAATATCTTGAGTGAGTGGTCGCATTTAAAATTCATGATTATCAAAGTGCTGTATACAGACTCAGTAAAACACTGAACAGTGCTATATAAAATTATTTTGTGAATTAAGTATAATTTATATGTGTAAAGTGTAGTAATGCGCTTCGTAGGAAGTGTGTGGCCTTATGAAGTTCAAGAAGATTGTTCTGTTCTAAATATTATTTGCGCCTCTTATAAATACCGCAAGGGGAGTGGAATAACTGTAAGAGGTGTTGAAAGTCTCGAGGAATGAGCTTTTTTGTACGTGAACAAAATCACGTGGAACCACATATAAAAAGTAACCACTATTCGGGTACTGAAGTCGTCAGCCACGGAGGTAATACGGCAAGATCTAACTATCGTTTCATTTTATGAAATGTAACTAAAAGGGTGAAACACAATATCTGTTTGCTTGAAATTATAAGTGAATCAAAGATACATACTGTTTGTTTGTTTCTGAAAAGCAACATCTTAATCCTGGTAACCCTGTGCTAGCATATAAAAAACTTTATTTACTTGCTTATCAAAGTAAAGTTTGCACAGCTTCAAAGTACCTGGTAACAGGGAAGTTTTACGGATTGAATGTCTTTCAACTTGATGCAAGGCTTTCTACATCAAAGCCCTTCAGCTACACAGTATAATAATTTGTGTATAACATCAGTTAAGTCTGAATAAGATTTTTCTCTTCCATTAGGTAGACATTTAGCTAGCCAACCAAGTCCCCTTGAAAACAATCAGAGAATACCACCAATGTATATTAGTATCAGTCGTAACATATGGTGTAATCGCTTGGGCTCGTAGATTGCATCTAATGAAGCCAGCCTCATTAGCGAGAAGAATTCGTCGATGAGTGGAACAAAGATTAATGGCCGCCTACTGCACTACCCCGAATGATACTTTGATAGTAATTTTAGAAATATGTCCAGTAGACTTGACAATTTTAAAAGGGGAGCTCTTTAATGGGTAAGAAAGGTGAAACTAAGTCTTTAATTACTTTTTTAATTAAACACTGACCAACAGAATTTTCCCTGAGAGACAACTCAAACTTAACCTATTCATTTATTACCCACAATATACGAGCCCAACGCGATCGCCAGCCGGAGCGGCCGAGCGGTTCTAGGCGCTTCAGTCTGGTACCGCGCGACCGCTACGTCGCAGGTTCGAATCCTGCTTCGGGCATGCGTGTGTATAATCTACATCTACCTCTACATGATTACTCTACAATTCACATTTAAGTGCTTGGCAGAGGGTTCATCGAACCACAATCATACTGTCTCTCTACCATTCCACTCCCGAACAGCGCGCGGGAAAAGCAAACACCTAAACCTTTCTGTTCGAGCTCTAATTTCTCTTATTTTATTTTGATGATCATTCCTACCCATGTAGGTTGGGCTCAACAAAATATTTTCACATTCGGAAGAGAATGTTGGTGACTGAAATTTCGTAAATAGATCTCGCCGCGACGAAAAACGTCTTTGCTTTGATGACTTCCATCCCAACTCGCGTATCATATCTGCCACACTCTCTCCCCTATTACGTGATAATACAAAACGAGCTGCCCTTTTTTGCACCCTTTCGATCTCCTCCGTCAATCCCATCCGGTAAGTATCCCACACCGCGCAGCAATATTCTAACAGAGGACGAACGAGTGTAGTGCAAGCTGTCTCTTTAGTGGACTTGTTGCATCTTCTAAGTGTTCTGCCTTTGGCTCGCCTTCCCCACAATATTATCTATGTGGTCTTTCCAACTGAAGTTGTTCGTAATTTTAACACCCAGGTACTTAGTTGAATTGA